>NC_137618.1:47482712-47640212 GCF_963280865.1 Gymnoscopelus braueri | reverse complement strand
ATGTTCGCTTTAAAAAAATATATATTCAAAGATTTGCACACATTTTCACGATTGTTCTAAAATAGCAGATAAGCTCATATGCAACCTTGCCAAACTTATGTCATACGCCATAGATACAGGCCACAGGGTGGCCAGCCACATGATTTCCGAGATCCACATGCCGTTCCAATGTGGATCCCAGGAAGTGATCTAAACGAGATATCCTTCCATGACTTACTCAAGACTGTTCCATCTCACCATTTGAACCCTACATACTTTGGGCTCTATACGTATTGCTCCGCTCCTTTATTGCCTCTACGCTAAATCTCTTTGCCGAAAATAAGTGCATATTCTTTTAGATCTGCTATTTCTGCCTAATGTTGGCCCCGAGAATAGAGGTGCAAGGGTTCAAGTGGTTAAACAACACTAATGAGTTCAGTTCCTATGGTTACTCACCACAGAAGAAAGCATTGATGAGGTGGAAAAAGTACTCAAATTCTTTACTTAAGTAAAAGTATCAATACTGCAATGTAGAAGTACTCTGTTACAAGTAAAAGTCCGGAATTCAAAATTTACTTGAGTAAAAGTACAAAAGTATTGGTATCAAAATGTACCTAAAGTACCAAAAGTAGAAAGTAGGCTACTCATTATGCAGTCCCATTTCACAGGTTTTAAAATAATAAAAATAAATTTCTTTTGAAAATAGCCGATCTACAAGCTCAATGCGACGCATTGTGAGATTGTAGATCGCCTATTTTGAAATGGCCGAAATGTGTATGGGGTTAATGTATGTTTTTTAATAATAATAAAAATCTACAAAGTAACGTAACTTAAGTCTACAAATCATTGTAGTGGAGTAGAAATAAAAGTACGTAAAATTGGAAATACTCCGGCAAAGTAAAAATACCTCAAAACTGTACTTAAGTACAGTACTTGAGTAAATGTACTTAGTTACTTTACACCACTGATGATGACCCGTGGACACGTTGAACAGGCTTGTAAAAAAGGGAGATCTGTTATTCGTTGGCTGTTCTTCCCCCTCTCTTTGGATGTGCATCGGCTCTTTGCCTGAGGGGCCAGCGGATGCTGTAGCTATGGGGAGAGTGGGCTGAGGGTGTGTGGGTGTCCTCGATGTTCTCCTGGCCCTCACCCACCAGGGTGAATCACACAAGAGGCTCAGGATGTTGAGCCCACACCGCTCCTGCACTCCCACTCAGCAAAAAAGGAAAGAAATACAGCCACCTTCCTACCACAATCTCCTCCTGCAGAGGAACATCCAAAAAATAACAACAACGACAACAACAGAAACCTTGAGATGCCTTTTTTTTTACGTTTTATTTTCTATCCTGTTGCTTGCTATACTCGTCTCCCGTTTTATGAAATGACACGCGTATTGTTAAGCCATTCAATCCGGGAACGCATCTGTGTCATTTTTAAGATTTATTTGGCCTATTTACATATTTGCAGACCTACAAGCTCATGAGCTTGTAGGTCTGCTATTTTTGGGGGGGGGGAATGAAAAAAAAAAAAAAATCTTTGTATATATATTTTTTAAAGCGAATTTTTTTTACTCAAAACTTTGCTTCTGGGGATTCTACAAATGTCTTCTAAATCCTAATTTTTTTTTGAAAAAACGTATGTTGCTATAATATCAGTGGAACTCAAACTCAAAATGTCAAGGACCACCCAAATGATATGTATTTGGCCGCGGACCCCCATCTCAAAATATGTTGTTCCAGGGACCCCCAGAAGCAAAAAGTTAAAAAATGTTTGCTTTAAAAATATATATATTCAAAGATTTGTGCAAATATTTACGATTTTTCAAAAATAGCAGATCTACAAGCTATGAGCTTGTAGATCTGCTATTTTTGAACAGCCCAAATAAATCTTAAAATGACACAGACGCGTTCCCGGCCTTAAGGGATTAAGATCACACTTTGCCAAAGGGCCCGCTCACCACAGCTCGGCAAAACGTCATCCGATGTGTTTTTCTTGTTAAATCCTCTTCCACGGTCTGTCATCGGTTTCCACTGTGTGTTCTCTGAGATACAAGTCGTCATGCGACTAGTTCCAATAATGATGATTAAGTGTTGCAGGAGAGACGCTGATTAGCATTGGGCTACAAACCTACTCAAGCCTACACGTATTTAAAGACTTAATTCAAGACTAAATGGATCATCGAGCTGCGTAAACACAATCTTCAGTCTTCAATGAAACACCTTACTCTCTGAATATTATAGTTTATGTCAGACTCAGGGCCCTATTTAGACCATCTATGGTGCACTTACAGCACAACGCGAGGCACACGGTGTAAAGGGGTTGGAATTCATCTCTGAATTAGTCATGGACCTGTTTTGGATGTAACATAAATTAAAAGCAGAGGTGGACGAAGTACAAGAGTATAAGAGTACAGATACTCCTGGTCAAATTTACTCGACTACTTAGTAAAAGTAGCTCAGTCAAAATGTTACTCAAGTAAGAGTAAAACATTTATTGCTTTTAAATATACTCAAGTAATCAAAAGTACATGCTTTTGATTAATAATTAAAAGTACAACAACATTTTTATAACAATGAATTGCTGTAATGTTTTCACAATGAATGTATAGGATCTTGTAACTCTTGTTTCAGAGAAGTACTGTGAACTCTCTGAAACCACCTGCACAGCATGCACTGATGTGCTTGCTTGTAGAACCACTACGTTATATAAAGCCTGCAGAAACACCTATAAAAACATAAATTACTGAGGAACCAGAACTGAATACTTTTACTCCTATACACCCATACAAGATGTAACAAAGAGGCGAGCGGAGGGGGAAGCCAGAAGTCTAGTGAAAGAAGGCTAGTGTGAGAGCAGACGTGTGGCCAATTGCATTTTAGGGGAGAAAAAAAACAGCCAACCTAAAGGCCAAACCGCACCAATGCAACTAGTCGCAACCAGAGGTGGAAAAAGTACTCAAATGTTTTACTTAAGTAAAAGTATCAATACTGCAATTTAGAAGTACTCCGTTACAAGTAAAAGTACAGAGTACTTCCGTAAAAGAAAATGTGCGCTACTTCATAACAACAAACCCTGTAAAGCGAAAACAGAAAGTCCCCCTGGGGGACTCCGGTAAACCAAATAGGGTCTAAGTGGTTAATGAAAAATCTGTGTCTGAGCACAAACTATGCATGATGATTTGTTTCATCTACAGTATGTGTTTTGTGGTAGACTACCTCCCAGCACTGCAAATTGGCTGATGGCAACGGACACACCCTACATGCAATATATGGATAATATGGGCCAGATCATTATTCTTTTAACCTCAATGCTGAGTCACACAGATACATGTCATCTGTCAAATAGTGTGTTGTGTTGATTTCTGAAAGATTTTTCTTGCAATCCATGTGCGTAAATTGTGAACCCACCTACACACATAGGCTACTGTAGGCACATCTTAATCCCAATAATACACTCTCTGAATAGTGAATAGTAGAGCTGTGCTGTCACCGCACTGGATTTAAAACCAGCACAGGGCTCGGTCTAAATCGCAATCGCTTTTTGACTTTTATAACTGTGCCTAAGATAGCACTGCACCAGACCACACCGCATTTCAGACCAACAACGGCCATCAGCACACAGATGAGCCCACGGTACATTTGGTCATTATTGTACACTAGGGCTAGGCCATAACCGTCCGGGGATATGAGCACCCAAAGTATGTGCAGTTTGTGTTATGCGCTGTGCACAGACAGTATATCAGGGATGGAAAGTGACTTTGTACTTGGTACCTGCAATAGTTCCAACACACATGCGCTCGCGTCCCGTCACAACGTCATGGACCCACAGCGAACACACACCCGCTCATAAACAGCTCCAACACACGCTCGCGCGAGTACGTGCGACCCGTCGCAAACCCACAGCGAACACACACACGCGTGCGAGCGACCCGTCGCGAATCCACAACAATCACACACACACACTCCAAAGCGCCCTCCCTCTCATGAAACACAGTGTGTGGACACAGGCCGTAAATGAAAGTCCTTAATACGTTTGCAGCATTCTCTGTCTAACAGCGGCCGTGCGCAGTTTGCAGTTTGATCATTCATCCCATAGCTTGGGGCGCTATAACCATGGCGACGGCTCCCATAGGCCAAACCCTGAATCTCCGGTGTTGACATAAAAGCGCTAATAAACAGCTTACGTTTTGGGAGAGTTCAAAACGGGCGTTGCTATTTGGTGCGCATGCTAATGGCCAATGGCCGTGTGCAAATTCAGATCAATTGCTCCAGCCATTGAGGAGAACCGGGCAGGACAGACAGATGTCCCCAGAGGTTTCCTGTCCACAGAGGTTTCCTTAATTATATGTAGGACATGTGGGAGCTGGGCGTAAAAATGAGGATCGTGTTGGTTGTATAAATAGCAATAACAACTGAGCTGTGCCTAGCGCCGTCTAGCGCCGGGTTTAAGACACAGGGCCCTTGGAGTGAAATCAAAATCCCTCAGGCAGTAATGGATGATATAGGAGCCTGTCAAGGCTGAGATGAATATGAATGAGCTGGGTCAACTGCCCAGCGCAGAGAACCAATAGGCTAGGATTTTTTTTTGCAATGAAAAGAAAACCACAGCGAGAGCCATGTGGGGATGCATGAACACTCGGAGCGGCGGAGATTGCTCCATTATATGAGGCTAAAGCGGAGCCAAATAAGAGCGGTCTAAAGCCTATCCCCCCAATTTAACCCATTCCATCCGGGAACACATCTGTGTCATTTTAGATTTCTTTGGCGACTCAAACATAGCAAATCTACAAGCTCTATGAGCTTGTAGATCTGCTATTTTTGAAAAAATCTTCAAAATGTGTGCAAATCTTTTAATGTATATATTTTTAAGCGAACAGTTGTAACTCAAATCTTTGCTTCTGGGGGGTCCCTGGAACAAAACATTTTGAGATGGGGGTCCGCAACCAAATACATATCTAAAAAATGTTTCTAAATCCTATAACAATATGTTGCTATATCAGTGGTGTTCCATCTTTTCATGTCAAGGACCACCCAAAATGATATGTATTTGGCCGCGGACCCCCATCTAAAAATATGTTGTTCCAGGGACCCCCAGAAGCAAAGATCGGAGTTAAAAATGTTTGCTTCAAAACATATATATATATTCAAAGATTTGCACACATTTTTCACGATTTTTTAAAAATAGCACGCCGGTGCCCCGCTATGAGCTTGTAGATCTGCTATTTTTGAATTGCCCAAAGAAATCTTAAAATGACACAGATGCGTTCCCGGTCTTGATGGATTAAGGGAGAGAGGCGGCGGGCAGACAGACAACCTCCCAGCCAGGGAAGGGTTGTTGGCGATCAATTTACAGATAAATAACCGTCGCTGCCTGGTGTGAGGTTTACAGTGGGTCCGCCGTTAAGAGAGGTGGAGAAATGTGACACACCAAAACCCCTGAGGGAGAGAGGCCATATATTTAAGGAGCATGGAGCATCAGAAATCCTGCACTGTCTGGTTTGTGTTATGCCAAAACCCAATGAGGTGACAGCATAGACATGGATTTCCACTGTCAGTGGAGGATCAGGGGAGATAACTGTGTGTGGTGGCGGTGGTGGTGTCCAGCGGTGGAAAAAGTACTCAAATGTTTTACTTAAGTAAAAGTATCAATACTGAAATGTAGAAATACGTTGTTACAAGTAAGTTGAACACCGGACTTGTATAATACAAGTCCAGTGTTCAAAATGTACTTGAGTAAAAGTACGAAAGTATTGGCATCAAAATGATGTAGGCCTACTTAAAGTACCAAAAGTAGAAAGTGCGCATTATGCAGAATGTCCTGTTTCACAAGTTTTCAAATGGAGAAATGAAATTGTTCTACTGTACCATTCATCTTAGGATATCATTACATCATAGAGAAGGTAAGAAAACCGTGGTCCAAAATTCCCCTTTAAAGGTAGGGTAAGTGATATTTAAAACAAAAAGTGTTTTGTTAAAAGGTTTATTTGGATAGTACTCATTTGCTACAGAGGGTTTGTCCAGTAACAGGAGTCTGTCTCTCCAGCTCTTTAATGAACATACATTTTCAGGTGGGTTGCCAATCATCAGTCAATCAGGAGAGAGTGTACCCAATTATCAGCTTCATTTTCATAGTGTTCCAATTGTGTCTGCTCATTTCTTTGTGTCGTCACTTTCAATTCCACTTGTTGAATCTGTATCCTGTGCAGGTTCTCTCTCTAGCCATGGTTCACATGACGCTTGTATACAAGCGTCATGGTGCCGAGTCCCCCTGGTCTAAAGTCGTGTTCGATTTTTTCACATTGCCATCTCTCACATAAACATAAACGTTCAGATTTCAAATATAAAGTGCTTACCACCGAGCCACGGATGTTACAAGGCGATGCGGACCGCGATGAGTACCCGTATCTCCCGTATTGTTCAATAAAAAGCATTTTAATCCCATCGCCGGCCATTTTCTCCAAATTGTCTCCGATACTTTCAACCATGCGACACTAATGGTTGGAAGGTGTATTGCACTCTGATACATTACAAAAAAAAAAAAAAAAAAAAAAAAAAAGGCTGGCGATGGGATTAAAATGCTTTTTATTGAACAATACGGGAGATACGGGTACTCATCGCGGTCCGCATCGCCTTGTAACATCCGTGGCTCCGTGGTAAGCACTTTATATTTGAAATCTGAACGTTTATGTTTATGTGAGAGATGGCAATGTGAAAAAATCGAACACAACTTTAGACCAGGGGGACTCGGCACCATGACTGTCATGGTATGACAGTCATGTTTCAGGGCTAGTTCTCTCTCCTGATTGGATAAAAGAGGTATTCCGACCTGAAAATGCATTTTCTGCTTAGAAAGAGTAGAAGTAAAAGTATGGAAAATTGGAAATACTCCAGTAAAGTGATTGTACCTCAACATTGTACTTAAAGGTAGGGAAGCCTAAGTGATATTTTTTGGTAATTCTTTTTTTTTTTTGCAAAAAAAAAAGGTTAAAGTTCTATATTCTGATAGTAAGCATTGCTACAGAGTGTTTATTCGGTCACAGGGGTCTCTCCAGCTCTTTAGTAAACAGAATATAGTACATTTTCAGGTAGGTGACAACATTTAAGCCAATCAGGAGAGAGCACTGATAATACATTTTCTTTTTAATAAAGAGCTGGAGAGACATGGGAGACTCCTTTTACTGAACAAACACTCTATAGCAATGAGTAGCCTACTATCAGAATATAGAGCTATTTAACACTTATTTTAACTAAAGTAAATCACTTACCCTACCTTTAAGTACATTACTTGAGTACTTGAGTAAAGTACTTGAGTAAATGTACTTAGTTACTTTACACCACTGATATTAAGTAAGATATCAAAATACAGTCTTCCGCAGCAGCCTTCCAAATATAGTTTGCCACTCAACAGTTTAAGGTTGTTGCATAATTAACTTCCCCCGAACGTTTTCTTAAATATTGCGTTATTTTTCCTCTCACATAATAAAGGGCAGACACATTTTCGCTTACGGATGTGGGGAATCAAAATGCATAAACACATTCATGCATATTCTATTTAAATGCAAACCCTCATTCTAATCCGAACCTTCTTTTTGTTTTTTAAAAGACTTTTGAATCCCCAAAAATATTTCCAGTTTGACATTGGGAGTTTTATCTTTATGCATAATGTGATTTTTGTTTTTTAGTGACTTCCTTCTTTCAAACATACCGTTGCTGAGCCAGATTGTGTTTTGGTGGGAGACTGTGCTGCCTACACATCACCATGGCTCAAAAGGAGATCTCGCTGTATACTGTATGGGTTAAGGCTCTCATGATCAACACCAGCCTCCCACGCAGCCGTTATGTAAAAATAACAGGATACTAGATTGCCTTTTCTCTTCATGGTGAGTGAATACATTAGAAGCCATTGGTCTATTACGCTCAGTGGTGTAAAGTAACCTAGTACAGTTACTCAAGTGCTGTACTTATAAGTACAATTTTAAGGTTTTTTTTTTTACTTTACCGGAGTATTTCCAATTCTCAGTAGCCTACTTTCACTTCTACTCCAGTACATCTCAGAGGCAAATGTGTTGATGTATTCAACTGTTTGTCTGTCTGTTTCCCAACGTAATGTTATGTAGTTGTATTCCACTGTTTATCTGTAAATGTATTCCTCTGTTTGTATGTCTGATTTATTTTATGTTTCTTTGTGAGGACTGCGGATGAAAACTAGCATCTTTGCTAATTCCGGTGTATTTACGTCTTGACGTTCATTAATATGCATTGTCCTGTCCAAATAAACAAATGAATGAATGAAAAAATATTGTAGTTTTATTCCATTATTGCAATTATTTGAAAACTTTAGTTACTAGTTACTTTGCAGATATAAATTATTACGTTACAAAACATATACATTGACCACTTTAGCCATATTTCATACCTTGGCTTTTAGAAAATAGACGATCTACAAGCTCACAACGTATCACGACGTGGCGCGTTGTGAGCTTGTAGATCTGCTATTTTCAAACATTTTAGTACTTTTATTTTTTGTACTTTAAGTACATGTTGATACCAATACTTTTGCACTTTCACTCAAGTACATTTTGAATTCCGGACTTTCACTTGTCACAGAGTACTTCTACATTGCAGTATCGATACTTTTACTTAAGTAAAACCACTACCACTGATCAGTTCAAATACACAGGGAGATGTTGTCTTCATCCGAGCTTGACTGTGTTTTTTTTTTTTTTTTTTGCTGTACTGACACCGCGGGGGAAATGCATGGGCAGTATACATATTTGGGCGTCTTATTTATACGTATATGTGTGTAGTCGTGTACCTATATATAAAAAGCCTGTGTGCGTTATGTACGGTATTTGTGAGACAGAGTGCACACCTGCAGAAGGTTCTGTAGCTATATATATAATATGCCTGTGGTGCAATAGGAATTGTGAGATAGAGGCACCTGCAGAAAATCTGTTTTTTTTTATAGCTGAAGTGAACTGCAACACAAATAGAAATACTTTCACGTTAAAGCAGAGGTTCTCAAAGTGGGGTCCGGGGAACCCCAGGGGTCCTTGAAGGGGTTCCAGGGGGTCCCCAGCCAAATGATTGATGGTTAGGAACCAAATAGACCCTTATACTGTAGGTCTGTAACTCTCAGAGTTAAGGAGGTCCTTGGAATAAAGAAAACCTTTGAGAAGCACCGTGCTAGGAGATTGATCTGTTTTGCCATCCGTGGTGTAAAGTGACTAAGTACATTTACTCAAGTACTGTACTTATGTACAGTTTTGAGGTATTTTTACTTTACTGGAGTATTTACAATTCTCAGTACTTTTACTTGTATCCACTACATCTCAGAGGCAAATATTGTGCTTTTACTCCACTACAATTATTTGACAACTTTAGTTACTAATTACTTTGTAGATTTTGATTATTCAAACATACAGTAACCACTTCAGCCCTATAAAGATTTCGGCCATTTGAAAATAGCCGATACAAGCTCACAATGCGTCGTGATGTGACGCATTGTGAGCTTGTAGATCTGCTATTTTCAAAAGAGTTTTATATATTTTTTATATTTGAAAACTTGTGAAATGGAACATTCTGCATAATGAGTACTTTCTACTTTTGGTACTTTAAGTAGGCCTACATTTTGATACCAACACTTTTGTACTTTTACTCCAGTGAATTTTGAATTCCGGACTTTTCCTTGTAGGCCCTAAGGGCGCGCCCCCACCAAGAGTTGGCTGGCTGCTGTTTGCAGAATCTGCCAATGCATTGTCAATGCAAATGCGTTGATTCACGCAAGAGCAGATTTTTCCGCCTCTCGCGCAGACCTTGCGTTTATCTGCTCTCCGCGACTAAGCATAAAACTGCTGGAGGCAGGCGCTGATTTTCTCCCCCTGTCCAATCGGGTGAGTCGAAGGCGGACCGTCTCAAGACTCAGGAAGCAACATGGTGCTCAAGGCAGCAGGCACAGGCGGTGCGGTCTACGGGGAGGCTCCTGAAAGTGAGTGACAGGCGCGACACTCCCGTTTTTTAGAATCCGCTGGCTGCAAAAAACTGTGGCCGCGCACAACCTGCGTTTATCAGCGGCCAGCCAACTCTTGGTGGGGGCGCGCCCTAAGGGCGCGCTCCCACCAAGAGTTGGCTGGCCGCTGTTTGCAGAATCTGCCAATGCATTGTCAATGCAAATGCGTTGATTCACGCAAGAGCAGATTTTTCCGCTAGTCGCGCAGACCTTGCGTTTATCTGCTCTCCGCGACTAAGCATAAAACTGCTGGAGGCAGGCGCTGATTTTCTCCCTCTGTCCAATCGGGTGAGTCGAAGGCGGACTGTCTCAAGACTCAGGAAGCAACATGGTGCTCAAGGCAGCAGGCGGTGTGCCCCAACTGCCACTCAAAGTGACTACTGGCCAATCACAGTGCGTCTTTCCCGGGACTTAACCAGCCCTACACAAACGCAGCACATTCCCAAAGCTGCCGCAGGCGGTGGGGGCTACGGGGAGGCTCCTGAAAGTGAGTGACAGGCGCGACACTCCCGTTTTTTAGAATCCGCTGGCTGCAAAAAACTGTGGCCGCGCACAACCTGCGTTTAGCCCTAAGGGCGCGCCCCCACCAAGAGTTGGCTGGCCGCTGATTGCAGAATCTGCCAATGCATTGTCAATGCAAATGCGTGGATTCTTGGAAAAAATCCGCAAGACCAGGAATCCACGCATTTGCATTGACAATGCATTGGCAGATTCTGCAATCAGCGGCCAGCCAACTCTTGGTGGGGGCGCGCCCTAACAGAGTATTTCTACATTGCAGTATTGATACTTTTACTTAAGTAGAACATTTGAGTACTTTTTCCACCACTGCTTTGGTGTGTCCAAATAATGATACTTTAGACTGGCACCATGCAGGTGTTATTCCAGCAGCAATGATCATCGTTGTGCCCTTGGAAGAGTTAGGTTAAACAAATCATTATGAATGGATTAAGCTAATGCCTTATAATAATCTTTGATCGATAGATGCAATCCCCTCCCCCCCCCAGGTTTGGTCCCACTTCCTACCTTATATAAGAGATAGGCAGCAGGATTGATTGAACGATAGATTGATTGACTATTATTTGAAAACTGTAGTTACTAGTTACTTTGTAGATTTTGATTATTATTACAAAACATACATTAACCACTTCAGCCCTATATGCAGCCATTTGAAAATAGCCGATCTAGAATGCGTTGCGACGCATTGTGAGCTATAGTAGATCTGCTATTTTCCAAAGATTTGTATACATTTGAAAACTTGTGAAATGGGACATTCTGCATAATGGGTACTTTCTACTTTTGGTACTTTAAGTACATTTTGATACCAATACTTTTGTACTTTTACTCAAGTAAATGTCTGACTTTTACCTGTAACAGAGTATTTCTACATTGCAGTATTGATACTTTTACTTAACAAGAATTTGAGTACTTTTTCCACCACTGGTGTGGAGATAGATAGATATATAGACGTGTCTATAACAACAGTGGATATATGACTGAATATATAATGTACAATCTATCACACAATCATCATCTACACTCACTGCCTGTCAGAGGTTGCTGGTGGTGAACAACACAACCATGGCGCTCTCCAAGGATCCCTGGCGGAGCTGACACCCTTCCTGTTCACCCTCATACACCTCTGCCTTCCGCTTCATCTCAGGAACACCTACACACCTTCTCTCTCTCTGATGACTCCTCCAATGTCAGCCTGCACACCGCACCACGGATATGACAACGAGGAGGAGGAGAGAGTACAGAGCCCTGATGGAGAGCAGTACTCAAATTCTTTACTTAAGTAAAAGTACCAATACTGCAATATAGAAATACTCTGTTACAAGTAAAAGTCCAGAATTAAACATTTACTTGTGTAAAAGTACAAAAGTATTGGCATCAAGATGTACTTAAAGTACCAAAAGTAAAAGTACCAAAATGTTTGAAAATAGCAGATCTACATAAGCTCACAACGCGTCGCATCGCGACGCGTTGTGAGCTTGTAGATCGGCTATTTTCAAATATGTATAAATGTATAAAATAGGGCTAAAGTGGTTAATGTATGTTTAATAATATCATGATTTATAACCGAAAAGTATAGTAACTAAAGTTTTCAAATAATTGTAGTGGAATAAAAGTACAATATTTGCCTCTGAGATGTAGTGGAGCAGAAGTAAAAGTATTGGAAATTGGAAATACTCAAGTAAAGTACAAATACCTCAAAATTGTACTTAGTACTTAGTTACTTTCCACCACTGATGGAGAGCTTCGTATAGGGGGATGTGATGTAAAGTAACTAAGTACATTTACTCAAGTACTGTACTTAAGTACAATTTTGAGGTACTTTTACTTTACCGGAGTATTTCCAATTTCCAATACTTTTACTTCTACTCCACTACATCTCAGAGGCAAATATTGTACTTTTACTCCACTACAATTTTTTTTAAACTTTAGTTACTAGTTACTTTGCAGATATAAATTATTACATTATAATACATACATTAACCACTTTAGCCCTAATTTATACCTAGGCTATTTGAAAATAGCCGATCTACAAGCTCACAACGCGTCGCATCGCAACGCGTTGTGAGCTTGTAGATCGGCTATTTTCAAACATGTTAGTACTTTTACTTTTGGTACTTTAAGTACATTTTCATACCAATAGTTTTAATTTTTTATTCCGGACTTTTACCTGCATGTAACAGAGTACTTCTACATTGCAGTATTGATACTTTTACTTAAGTAAAGCATTTTTGTACTTTTCCCACCACTGCGTAGGGGGATGTGATGTGATGTGGCAACATCAAGTAATGTACTCAAGAATACAATTTTGATGTGTTTTTTCAATTTTCAATCGTTTTACTTCTATACTCATATATACACAATACACATCTAGATTTAAAACATCTTCTTATATAACCTCTGCAGTACTGTAGCCCTCCTTGGATTACACTAATATCAGAGTTATTTGGGAGTTTTGTTTTATTTTTAGATAGTTTTGCCTTGGCTTCCTGTTTACTTCAATTCATCAAATATTGGGATGTTGGATCAGGAATGTTGGATCAGGAATGTTGGATCAGGAATGTTGGATCAGAAAAATATCCATGAATTCAAGGCTTCATGGGGTGAGTAAAAAAGTCATTTTCGTTGTGAACTACCCCTTTAACACTCAACTTCGTTCAGATAAGCAGTTCTCGAGACATGCCAAGGACAGACAGACAGACATACAGCACTGCGCACACACGCGCACACACACAATGTAGGCCTATGTATGTACTAGAGCAGTGGTTCTCAACATTTTAAAAGATATGTCAGGGACCCCCATAAGAGAAGAGTTTTATGGCTCTAGCAGTGATTCTCAACCATTTTAATTTCAAGGACCCCCAGTTTTACATGCATTAGGCTACGGACCCCCATTTAATGGTATTTCTATCTCTGGGACCACAATTTATATTGTAAAATCAATGTTAATTTAACTCTGAGAGTGTACAAATGGAACCAAATGGATCTGTTAGGGTCCATTTGGTTCCATTTGTACACTCTCTGAGTTACAGACCCATAAGGGTCCATTTGGTTCCTAAGGTCCTAACTATCTATCATTTAGCTGGGGACCCCCTGGAACTCCCTCACGGACGCCTGGGGGTCCCCGGACCCCACTTTGAGAACCAATGTACTCGAGGTTCAGTTATGTATGATACATACATACATTCATTCATACATACATAGTACATACATACATACATACATACATACATACATACATACATACATACATACATACATACATACATACATACATACATACATACATACATGTAGAAAGCAGTGGATTGTAAACAACAAACAACCCCACACATCCCACCCACCCATGCACCCATGCATATACATAATACATAATACACATACTGTATGCATACATAAATACATGCATACATCATGGATTATGGTTGGATTACTTCCAAATCTAACATTGAAAAGATAATTGCACCTTATAATAACCAGCATTTATGTAACCTTTATTTAACCAGTAAAACTACCTTGAGACAAAATCTCTTTTGTAAGCATACGCACTGGCCAAGAGCTCCATGGTCAAATCAAATGATGAGAAAAAAAGATGTAGTGGAGCAGAGGTAAAAGTATTGAAAATCGGAAATACTCCAGTAAAGTAAAAGTACCTCAACATTGTACTTTAGTTACTTTCCACCACTGCTGTCGTCATTGGACTCTGCATCATTAACTGGGTCCAGGCGGGTTGCCTCTGACACCAACATTGCATCATCATGCATTTCCTCTTTTTTTTCAGCTTCTTCTCCCAGCCACCGCAGAACAGAGCCGTGGGATAGCTGCTGTGTGACTATTTTGCATCTGGAGTCTCGACTGTTGACCAACTATGCAAATAATGTGTCTATTGCTGCCAGCCAGGAGCCAATAACATCAGAGGAAAAAAAGTGTGTTTGCTTGCAGCTCTGTTCTCACACAGTTTCTTCTTCTGAATAATTTGTGTGGAGAACAGTATTCCAAAGAAGCAGATATTCTATCCTTGCAGAAGGTCAATAGCCATGGTGGCTTCCAGGGGTGGAAAAAGTACTCACATTCTTTACTTAAGTAGAAGTATTACTGCAATCTAGAAATACTCTGTTACAAGTAAAAGTCCGGAATTAGAAAATTACTTGAGTAAAAGTACAAAAGTTAAGGTATCAAAATGTACTTAAAGTACCAAAAGTAGAAAGTACTCATTATGCAGAAATCTTCCATTTCATGTTTTCAAAATGTATAAATTAATTTGAAAATAGCAGATCTACAAGCTCACAACGCATCGCATCGCGACACGTTGTGAGCTTGTATATCTGCTATTTTCTAATAGCCAAAGTCTATATAGGGCTGAAGTGGTTAATGTATGTTTTGTAATAATATTTAAGGGTCTACAAAGTAACTGGTAACTAAAGTTGTCCAATAATTGTAGTCGTGTAAAAGTACAATATTTGCCTGTGAGATGTAGTGGAGTAGAAGTAAAAGTACTGAAAATTGCAAATACTTCAGTAAAGTAAAAATAACAAAAAATTTACTTAAAGGGATATTTCCCTTTCAAAAAAACTTTTAGTGATTTTATCGTCTACTCAGGCTTTTGTGAGCCCCGCAGACCGTTTTTAAGTTGCTTGATTCAATATTTAGATATTCATTTTATCAGACACGCCCCCTTCCTATACAAACCCATTGTAACTTCAAACTCAGTTTTTAACATGTTAGATTCATCAAAAACACCCATCCTTGGTTCTGGTGACAAATACCGCCCCCCTAATACGCGAGGGGGCCGTGTTTTTTCAATTACTTTTTTCATTTATTTTGTATATATTTTTTGGAAAATGATAAAAATTAAATACAATTAAAAAATAAAATAAAATAAATGAAAAAAGATCTCGGAAAAACACGGCCCCCTCACGCATTAGGAGGGCAGGGTGAGTCACCAGAACCAAGGACGGGTGTTTTTGATGAATCTAACATGGTTAAAATGGAGTTTGAAGTTACAATGGGTTTGTATAGGAAGGGGGCGTGTCTGATAAAATCAATATCAAATAATCGAGCAACTTAAAAACTGTCTGGGGGGCTCACAAAGGCTTGAGTAGATGATAAAATCACCAAAAGTTTTTTTTAAAGTGAAATATCCCTTTAAGTACAGTACCTGAGTAAATGTACTTTACACCACTGGTGGCTTCTACAGTATGACCTCCGCATATCATCGCTGTCGGGCACTAACCTTATAACTCCATATCATTTTTTTTCATAAATGAATGCATATTATTATATATTTTATACTTTGTCATATATGACAGTGTCATGCAAAAGTAAAGGGATATCTCACTTTCAAAAAAACTTTGGGTTATCGTCTACTCAGGCTTTTGGGAGCACGGTCACCCTGGACAGTTTTGAAGTTGCTCGATTCAGTATTTGGATATTTGATATTAATTTTATCAGACACTCCCCCTTCCTATACAAACCCATTGTAACTTCAAACTACATTTTAACCATGCTAGATTCATCGGAAACACCCGTCCTTGGTTCTGGTGACTGATATTGTCCTTCTAATGTGTGAGGAGACCATGTTTTTTATATTACTTTTTTCATTTATTTTTTATATTTCTTTTGGAAAATTAAAAAAGATTCAATACAATAGAAAAAATTAAATAAATGGCATATTAAATAAATGAAAAAACTAATCGAAAAAAACACGGCCCCCTCACGTATTAGGAGGGCATGATGAGTCACCAGAACCAACGACGGGTGTTTTTGATGGATCTTATCTAACATGTTAAAAATGGAGTTATATCGGGTTTGTATAGGATGGGGGCGTGTATGATAAGATGAATATCATATATCTAAATACTGAATAAGCAACTTGTCTGGGGGGCTCACAAAAGCCTGAGTAGACGATAAAATGACAACATTTTTTGTGAAATATCCCTTTAACATCCCATCGCAACACATTGTCAGCTTGTAGATTTTTGCTCTTAGCTTTTTTTTTTCTGGGTGGGGGGGCTCCTAATGACATGCCCAAAATAGAGAAGTCTGTCTTTGTTTTTTTTTGCAAGGGATAATTCACGGCCAGCCGGAGAAATAAAACCTGACAAGGTGATTAGGCACTGATGCATAGCGGAGGTGCCATAATCACCCTGAAAGGTTTTATTTCTCAACAATGACCGGAGGGCCGTCAATTATCCCGCTTATTACACAAATACTTAATCAATTGATTAATAAATTGACCCAAAAGTATCAACAAAGTATTTCCTTCCTGACGGTAATGAAAGCATAAGTGTTGCGCTGGGCGGACACGGTCGCCTCGGAAAACAAGGAAGTGTTGATCAAATAGAATACATGTTTGGTCACTGCATTGTCTATTTTCTCGCTTCAAATGTTTTCAAAAACATTCTTGGGAGCAATGTTTTGTTGTAAATGATATTTTGTGTTTGTTTACATGGCTGCCATGTTGGAGGCTACAGCATAAAATCAAGCAGCGCAGCTGAGCCTGTGATTAGACAGTTTGATATGAGCCAATCAGGTGCTCTGAGTCTTTGATTGGACAGTTTGATATGAGCCAATCAGGTGCTCTGAGTCTTTGATTGGACAGCGGTCTGTTATTGAGCTCAGCGGTCATTTTTCAGAAATAACACACCGCTGAATTCAATGACTGACCAATCAGAATCACGCATTCAACCAAGCTGTGTAATACAAATCCTTAACCAATGCAAAGTAGGGGGGCGGCCATAGCTGAGTAGCCTGGTAAACCCTCCCTCCGGAAATCTCATTTCTATTTGATTCCAGGAGTGAGTCTGGCCTTATCGCCCATTCTGCAATATTGGCTGTGTATGCCAAACCTGTGCCAAACGGCCGAGCCTATCAGCGTCGTCGCTCATTGTTCTGTGATTGACAGCTTACGTTGGCCAATCAGGTGGCGAGTTCGAGTGAGCCCAAAACACGAACGGCAGCCATCTTTTTCTTGTGCGCTATAATCTCCGCTATTTTTTTACTTCTAAAAGCTCTCTAACTTCTATTTTGAGGCACGGAATTTACTTATAAGATATCGTTTGGATAGAATTTAGTTGTTTAACTTCATACATGTGGTCAATTAATCATGACAAAGCCTATTTAAAAAAAAAAATTAGAGAACCGGTAGGGGCAGGCAGTGACACCCATGTATCCGAATAAGGCAACCCATTTTGGGCATTCGCCGTCTCAAAAGTCCTGTTGCGTCACATTAGACTGGTGAACTGCTGATTGGCTGAAGGGGGAAAATTATCATTGGCTGAAGGGGTTGTCAGTCAACGGTATTACTCCCGCCCAACTCCAGCCCACAGCCAATATTGCAGAATGGGCGATAAGGCCAGACTCACTCCTGAAATGAAATGGAATTGAGATTTCCGGAGGGAGGGTTTACCAGGTTAATAGCTGAGTGGTTAGTGATCCCGCCTAGGGAGCCAGAGGCCCTGGTTGCCCCAGGTACGATTCCAGGCCACGCCAGCATATGTGTCGATGAAATAAAATTTGTCCCTGAGCAAGACTCTTAACCCCTAATTGCTCACAGGCCCTCATTGGAAACAAGCCCGCAAGGACTTTCATGAACGTCCTGTTAAAAGGAATTATCCTTATCCTAAAGTATTGGGGTTTGTGACAGCATTTTTGTCATGATAATAACTACATTGGATCCCTTTAAAACACAGTTTATTTTATTTTCCGTACAGTACGTCTTCCACAGCTTATTACCCCCCCCCCCCCATTTAAAAGTATTTTGTGATTTGTGTTGTCATAATGTTAAAAATAATATTCAAAATGTTTTACTTTTTCAAGTTTTTAAAAGAAATTGCCAGATCTACAAGCTCAGTCACAACGCATCGCATTGTGAGCTAGTAGACCTGCTATTTTGAAATATCCAACTCATATAGGTTTAAAGTGCTCATGTGGGCCAAGTCGCTTCTTTCGGGCTTGTTTTCATCGACCTGGTTGCTTATTTCTCTCGCAAAATCTGGCAACGCTGCTGAACATTTGGCCAATGCGCTGTAGTACAATTTGCACGTTGGCCCTTGTGTTGTGTCACAGTTTTCACAAGATCATTGGAGGCTATGATCAGATTCACTGTATATGATGCAGATCTCTGGGAGTGTGGTAGATGGACATATGTCTCTTCAGCAAGAATTTACCATGGTCATTGTTGACACTTTTGGTTTAAAGGGACTACACCATGAATTTTAACTTTTTCTTCTTATTTGTGTGTTTTTGGTCTCCCCTACCTCTCTTCTATCCCCAAAAATACCCCAGTTTGAACACTCAGGCTTTCACAGCAAATCTGGGGTTTTCTGTAAATTGGTCTCAAAACAGGCCAAACTGATTTGCACCCTGGCACCCACGTCAGTGTACAATCTCTCCCATTTTTCAGTTCCAACCAAAAAATATATATATATATATTTTTTTTTTTCTTATTTCTTTTTTTTTACTTTTTCCACTCAGAACCAGGAGATAACATGCATACAAACTGGCTCAATAGTGCCCCGTGCCAAACAGGACAATGTGGCATTGCAGGTGAAAGTGCTTTATAAGCCAGAGAGAAGTTAGTTGGAATGAGTATATCTGAGGCTTGATTTAGGCTCAAACCTTTTGAAAAACGTTTGAGGGACATAAACAATATGATATCAAATATTATTATTATTTTTTAAATGCATGGTGTAGATCCTTTAAAACTCTTTGAAAGCTTTTACAAAAATGCTACCATTATCTGTGACAGTAGCTTGGACTTTATTTTCAATGTTGCAAGCCACGTGACACTGGTGTATCTTAGCAGCAGCAATGTCATAATAATGTGTGTCTGCCTCAAATCCATGTACATGTCACAGCCTAGAAAAGCCCATATCAGACCATAGTTCTTCAGTGGCAACCCCATTGTGTCTTTGAGTCTCAATTTGGTGTTTGTCCACTTTGTTCAATCTTGGCTGACTAGTGGAATATTTTGCAACCACAAATGGATATGGGTTCCATAACAAGTAAAACATTTTTTAGATAGAGTTGAATTGGGAAACTTGTGTTGGGTGTTTATTTTGAAGACGAAAAACGAAACAAAAACCTGTTCTTATTTGTATTTGTTATCATTATCTATTTACCCTGGAACCCATCTCTATTCTGAGACTGATAGAACATGCCTCTATTTGTAACTGTCTGAGAATTAGCTTCACAATACAGGGTTGGGTGAGGGAGCCTGGTTGTTTGACAATAATAGAAGGCAGGTTGAGGGGATTCATATGTAGGCTAGTATCTGTCTGTTGTGCTAGTTTGGGGTTCAGGGTGGGGGTCAGAAGACGGGGTGTGGCCTGGGGTGTAATGAACATTTTTATCAGGTTTCCTTGACAAACTGTATTCTAATTAGTTACACATTCCTGTTGTAATCTAGGGTTATTATTACAGTCAATATTTTGTAATAATCCATGTTATATGTAATCAGTTACGCTGCTACATTAGCTACATACAGTTCATAGTGAATAATCTTCAACTTCAACTTTATTGTAAGTTCTTCTTCTTTCGGCTAATTCCCATCAGGGGTGGGCACAGCAGATCATCTGTTTCCATCTGCTTCTGTTTTCTCTGCATCCTCCTCGGTCTCTCTCACCGCATCCATGAACCTCCTCTTTGGCCTTCCTCTTCTCCTCCTCAGCATCCTTCTCCCAATGTACCCCTCGTCCCTCCTCTCCTCTGCACATGTCCAAACACCAAATCAACCTCGCCTCTCTTGTTTTATCCCCATAAACCTTCTAACCTGGGCTG
Organism: Gymnoscopelus braueri; assembly: GCF_963280865.1. Lineage (NCBI taxonomy): Eukaryota > Metazoa > Chordata > Actinopteri > Myctophiformes > Myctophidae > Gymnoscopelus > Gymnoscopelus braueri. The sequence goes on along the minus strand of NC_137618.1, from coordinate 47,619,932 downwards.
ATCAGATCTGTAGACAGTCATTTCTGATCTTGTCTCTCCTCATGAGAATCGTAGCATCGTAGCATCCAGTGGTGGAAAAAGTACTCACATTCTTTACTTAAGTAAAAGTATCGATACTGCAATATAGAAGTACTCTGTTACAAGTAAAAGTCTGGAATTCAAAATGTACTTGAGTAAAAGTACAGCAGTTACAGGTCTGTAACTCTGAGAGGTATTGGGGCCCTTGCGATTAAAAAAACAACTTTGAGAACCAAGTGGGTCCAGGGATTCTCAGGGGTCCTTGGGGGGTTCCAAGGCGGGTCCCCAGCTAAATTAGTTAATATAGCATCAATATCACTTTAACCCCTATATACATTGGCTATTTGAAAACCCGTTGTGAGCTTATATATCTGCTATTTTCAAAATAATCTTGACAACATTAGAAAAATGAAGCATTCTAACAATACACATTTTGTATGGGGGTCCCTGGTACAAAACATTTTTCATATGGGGGTCCACTCTGTGACAAAAAAAAAAAAAGTTTGAGAATAACCACTGCACTAGCCTATAGCAATGATTACGGTATTACTAATCGGAATATTCATATAACAGAAAACGTATCTTTTTTAAAACAAAATATACAACTTCCACCACCTTTGAGCGGGGTGATTGGACAGTGCAGGTGTCAGTCAACCCCCCCATCAGTCAGTCAGTCCGCTGCAGGCTGCTAGCACACTGTTCTGTGCAGTGTTGCCATGTCTGCTTATTATAAGCGATTTCGGGCTTATTGTTCTGTGAAGTTGCTTGTAAATATTACTAGTTGTGGGTTGCTGTTTTTGGGGCTTGTTTCTAAAGTGTAGCTGTTTATTTGGGCTTGTTTCTAAAGTGTAGTTGTTTATTTGGGCTTGTTTCTAAAGTATAGTTGTTTATTTGGGCTTGTTTCTAAAGTGTAGTTGTTTATTTGGGAATGTTTCTAAAGTATAGTTGTTTATTTGGGCTTGTTTCTAAAGCGTAGTTGCTTATTTGGGCTTGTTTCTAAAGTATAGTTGTTTATTTGGGCTTGTTTCTAAAGTATAGTTGTTTATTTGGGCTTGTTTCTAAAGTGCAGTTGTTTATTTGGGAATGTTTCTAACGTATAGTTGTTTATTTGGGCTTGTTTCTAAAGTATAGTTGTTTATTTGGGCTTGTTTCTAAAGTATAGTTGTTTATTTGGGCTTGTTTCTAAAGTATAGTTGTTTATTTGGGCTTGTTTCTAAAGTGTAGTCGTTTATTTGGCCGTGTTTCTAAAGTGTAGTTGTTTATTTGGGCTTGCTTCTAAAGTGTAGTTGTTTATTTGGGCTTGTTTCTAAAGTGTAGTCGTTTATTTGGCCGTGTTTCTAAAGTGTAGTTGTTTATTTGGGATTGCTTCTAAAGTGTAGTTGTTTATTTGGGCTTGTTTCTAAAATGTAGTTGCTTATATTTGGGCTTGTTTCCATTGTTCTTTTTTTCATTTTATTTTATTTTATTATGATAAACCAGTGGTTCTCAAACATTTCCATGTCAAGGACCCCCAAATGAATACATATTTGTCTGCGGACCCCCATCTGTAAATAGTTAGTTCCGGGGACCCTCATATCATACCCGATTTGTGTTCTTAGAATCATATTTCAAAAGCTTTCCACATTTCGCACTTTCCCAAAAAGATTTTTTTTGAAAATCGTAGCGTTGTGAGCTTGTATCTGGATCTTGGAGCTTGGATCTTTTAATTTCAAATAGCCAGTGCATACAGGTTTAAATCAAGGTGCTCATGTGGCCTAATAGTTGCTTCTTTTGGGCTTGTTTCCATATACCTCGTTGCTTATTTCTCTCAGTAAACCTGGCAACCCTGGGTCCGTGCCTGTCCTTCTGATGCTGTAGCCTCAATGCTGCCGATCACACAGAAGACCCAGAACAACAGCTCCTCTCTACCAGGCTCCTTCTGCTGAAAACAGCCCCACCACACACACTCACAGAGCGGGTAAGGACCGAGGAGAGAGCGGTGCTTTGGTGACCACAGTGGAAGGTTTTAAACCGATAATAAGTCTCTGTAACAACAAGTGAATGTTATGTGAGGCTAACGTTAGCCGCTAACTACTACCTGTCTGTCTGTCTGTCTGGGGGTGAACTACAGACAGCGTTGCTGCTGCTTGGTGTAAGCTCAGTTAGCTTAGTTAGCATGGATTTAGCATAGACTCCTCAGTTAGCACCAGATGTAGCATAGACTCCAGTGCTGCTTGGTGTTAGCCCGCTAGCTTAGTTAGCACCACAGCTGTAGCATATACTCCAGTGCTGCTGGGTGTTAGCTTAAGTTAGCCTAGTTAGCACAGATGTAGCATAGACTCCAGTGCTGCCGGGTGTTGGCTTAAGTTAGCTTAGTTAGCACAGCTGTAGCATGGACTCCAGTGCTGCTGGGTATTAGCTCTGCTAGCTCAGTTAGCACAGATGTAGCATAGAGCCCAGTATTGCTGGGTGTTAGCTTAAGTTAGCTTAGTTAGCACAGATGTAGCATAGACTCCATTGCTTCTTGGTGGTGTTAGCCTGCTAGCTCAGATAGCACAGATGTAGCATAGAGTCCAGTATTGCTGGGTGTTAGCTTAAGTTAGCTTAGTTAGCACAGATGTAGCATAGACTCCATTGCTTCTTGGTGGTGTTAGCCTGCTAGCTCAGATAGCACAGATGTAGCATAGAGCCCAGTATTGCTGGGTGTTAGCTTAAGTTAGCGTAGTTAGCACAGATGTAGCATAGACTCCATTGCTTCTTGGTGGTGTTAGCCTGCTAGCTTTAGGTAGCACAGATGTAGCATAGACTCCAACCTGTATGATCAGTGAAATGCTGCTCTGTACGTTTTAGATCTGATGTAATTGATCTGATATGAATGTCCAGTCTGTGTGGGTACGGGTCTGGATCGTTGCAACAAGGGGTTTACAGTGGTTTATAATTGTAAAGCACCTCAAAGCTAATCTAAGCCTGCTTTGCTGCTATAAGCCTAAACAGGGTTTCATTTCTGCGAGTCCTTTATGTGTTATTATGACATAAACAACACATTTAACACTGAAACAAGTCACCTCGACGCACCCCCCCCCCCAGTTGAAAATAACCTGATTGTTTTGTGTCGCAAGACTTCATGTGCAGTGTATTAGTAACGTTAGTGCTGGTATAAATATATACTTTTATATCCTACATGCTGGGATTAAACCCAAGTTTGTTAACTCTAGCATAAATCCACAGAACGGTATTCATTGTACAGGGATGATTAAGCCTGTATTCCCTGTTATGGCAGCAACACACAGATTAAATAGAATCGAATTGAGTGTCTTTGAGGCCTGTATGTGTTGGTACTTGGTGCTAAATGGCTAAAACTGGGCCAGTCCAATGAAAACAAAGCAGCTGTCAAAACTCAAAAACGTGTTGGAAGTGTGTGGAAGGAATAATAGCCTGGACTTTCATCTCCCCACGTCTTGTTGAGTGGAATCTGGGTTCCTGTATTGGATGTTATTTATATGGCATCAAGGATTTTATTAATCTGGCCTCCTCATATCTTTGGCTACCATTACTGTAGAGAAGGAAGGCAGCTTTAGCTTGCAGAGCTAGTTGTGTGCTGGACCATGTGAGGCCTGCCTGCCATTTAGTTCCCCCACAGACAGGGGCTCAGGCTATTCTCTGGAACACACACACACCGTTTGATTCCCCTCTCTCCCCATGTTTTATGTTGTGTAGGTCAGTGGTTCTCAACCTTTTCAGGCTGTGACCCCCCCCCCCCCCCCAAAAAATATAATAATCGTTATCTGAACTGGGGACCCCCACCCCACCCTGAGTCCCTGACAAGCACTTGGAATTGTAGGAGTTGAGGCATTATTACATTTAGTTTGACTCGGTTCCACAGATAAATATTGTGAAAATAGCAGGTCTACAAGCTCACAGTAGATCGGCTATTTGACAATTAGGCCAATGTTTGACCAGTTTTTATAGTATTTAGATTCATTAATGGTCTCTTATCTTTTCTTTCGTTCCTCTTTTTTGAGGTATTAAAAAGGTCCTTACAATGTTACTTCACTGTCATCTGGGGCCCCCCCCCCCAAACTTGACCAGTTTTTATAGTATTTTGATTCATTAATGGTCTCTTATCTTTGCTTTCGTTCCTCTTTTTTGAGGTATTAAAAAGGTCCTTACAATGTTACTTCACTGTCATCTGGGGACCCCCCCCCCCCAAAATAATGGGGGGGCCCTTATGGGGGTACCGACCCACATTTTGAGATCCCACTGTTGTAGGTGAGGGATTTTCAAACATTTCAATTCAGACCCTCACATGGACAGGCATTTGACCAGGGTATGGCCCTGATATGATGATTTTGTCCTGAAGAACCATATATTTTATTTTTGTTGATAGTGTGTGATCGTTTTTTTTATTTTTATTGAATACTTTATTAACAGTTTGCAAAAAGTACAGAGGTACAGTTAAACAACAATGCTAAAAGGATAACACAGAAAAGCCTGTCGGCTTGTTTCCATTGCGGTCCTATGTATTCAATTCATCAATACATATAAATACTATACCAGAAATCATCCATACTAGGAGCAGTAAAAGTATATAATGTAGTGTCTAAATGCGTGTACACCTTAAGACTAGAATAAAAATCCGCACCCCAGTATTAGCCTGCTTCCATAATGCAATTTTACTTGGTAAAGTTTTGAGCTAAGTAAAGTAAAATTGCATATGGGAGCAGTAATATTGGTGTGTGTGTGGATTTGTATTCTTGTCTACTACCATTTAACTGTCTTGATCCAGCACCCAGCCTTGTAGGTCTGTGATGTGCATGTTGTTTTTTAGCTGTTCATCAGCTTTTGTCTAAATCTAAATGTGTGCACTTCACATTGGGTTAACCCATTAAGACCGGGAAAGGAATGGATCTGTCATTTTAGATTTTAACCACTCTAACCATTATTTTATACTTTGGCTATTCCAAAATAGCAGATATACAAGCTCATAGCTTGTAGATCTGCTATTTTTGAAAAAAATAAATCTTGAAAATGTGTGCAAATCTTTGAATATGTATATATATATTTTTTAAAACAAACATTTGTAACTCAAATCTTAGCTTCTGGGGGTCCCTGGAATGAAATATGTTGAGATGAAGGTCCGCGACTAAATACATATCTAAAAATGTTTTCTAAATCCTAACAGTATGTTGCTATATAAGTGGTGCTCCAACTTTTTCATGTCAAGGACCCCCAACATGATATATATTTGGCCGCGGACCCCCATCTCAAAATATGTTGTTCCAGGGACCCCTAGAAGCACAGATCGGAGTTAAAAATGTTCGCTTTAAAACATCTATATATATTCAAAGATTTGCAGATCAGCAGATTAGCAGATCTACAAGCTCATAGCGCGGCACTCTGCTGCGCTATGAGCTTGTAGATCTGCTATTTTTTGAATAGTCAAAGACATTTAAAAATGATTCGTTCCAGGTAAATGGGTTAACACCTCACATTGGGTTGACACTGACGGTTAGAAATACATTTATAATGCACGTGTTTTGCTGAATAACTTCAAGTACCTCTGGAGGTCCTGGACCACATTTTGAAAACCACTAGTGTAGATGATTACACATTTAATCACAGGATTTGGTGCTACGCTAACACACCAGCCATCTAACTTGAGTTTGCCAACTTTTATGAACTACATTGGCTCTTTTATTTATATTTTTTAGGCTTCATCATGGAACCATTCCAATAGTAGTTAGTGGGTGGGAAAATAACATCATCTCTAGAGACATAACTGGTCCACACAGGGGTGTCAGATTAGATGGAGATCTTCTCTTTAGTAATGTGATGAATACAGAAGATCAATGAAACGTGGTGTTAGCTTGTAGATCTGTTCTGGTCAGCAAGCGTTAAACTGTCATGTGATCTAAATCAGGCATAGGGGATAATCAATCAAAGTTGGGTCAGATATATATATATTTTACTTTTGTGGCTTTTGTGCCTTTATTGATAGGACAGTAAGTAGGCTGACAGGAAATGGGGAGAGAGACGGGGAGTGACATGCAGCAAAGGCCGTCGGGATCGGGAGTCGAACCCATGACATGCTGTCAGGCTGGATTACCAACCTAGGTGCCCAGACGGTTACGCCAACCGTCCGGGCCAAGTTGGGTCAGATTACTTTGAAATGTAGTCAGTTAACTGAACCCCCCCCCCCCCACCCACTCATTTCCTATCACAATCATGGATTCATCGCCCTCTCCCCCATAATCAATGACTCATCAACACCTTGCCCAGTGAAACCAACCCCCATTCTATACCACCACCTTGGCGCAGGTGGAGCGAGGCTTCACAGAGAAAATGACACGGATGCGCTCCCGGATTGAATGGGTTAATCTGATTATAGTATGTATTGTAATCCCAAATACATGTAGTCAGTTACTACAGCTACCCAAACCCAACCCTGTCTTGTTGGGCCAGAGATGCTCTTGTCTGTCCATTGAGTTTTATCCAGTAGGCAGTATTTCTACACTATCTCATAGTTGCAGCACATTGTAAAACAATATTTAAATGGAATGATATAACAGTCTAGAATAAGTACAACAATATAATACTGCAAAGATATTCCAATGCCCTGCAGTCTGTGACTAATAGCAGCTGTCATTTATCTTTTGAAACTTCCCCAAAAATTACCCTAATCACAAAATTGCCCAATTTGATGAACAAGCCACGATTTCACAAAAAAACATCCGAATGACTAATTTGTATTCAAAACAGACATGAAAATGATTTGATGGCTGTTTTTATCTTAAAGTTTGAAGTGAGCCGTACTCGTGCACTTAGACTAGGGTGACCGTAAAACGGGACCCATAACCACCTATGCCCTATTTAAAAAAAAATAGAGAAAATAGCCGGTCTGTTACAAGCTCAGAACGTTGTGAGCTTGTAGATCTGCTATTTTAGTGTTCCGTTGGCACACCTGGTGACTGCACCTTGCAACAGAACAAGATCGAAAGAGGTATTATCATTATTACTGTGGCGGTGAAAACCGGGACGATTTGGTAGTGGATGGTGTCACATGGACGGACCACATCAGAAACGTGGTCCTCTACGGGGAGCTACCCTGGGACACAGACAAAGTCGGAGAGAGAAGGATGAGGCTGGCAGGGCACTGCGCAGTGGTGTAAAGTAACTAAGTACATTTACTCAAGTACTGTACTTGAGTACACTTTTGAGGAATTTTTACTTTACTGAAGTATTTCCCATTTTCAATTATTTTACTTGTACTCCACTACATCTCGGAGGCAAATATTGTACTTTTACTCCACTACTATTATTTGACAGCTTTAGTTTGTAGATTTTGATTATCACAAAACATACATTAACACATTAACCGCCAAGAACGTAGTCCTACGGTCCGTTAAATCCAACTGTTAAGCGCCGAGACCGCAGCCCTACGGTCCACGGTCTTTTCGCGCTAAAAATTTTCGGGTGCACTTACGGAAATTTTTTAATCCACTTCCGTTTCCGGTTTGATGACCGGAAACAGAATTATTTGGGATCCGGTTTTGACGATCACGTCCGCCCTCGTTCTACAGACGAAACTGAAACTCAATTCTCTTCCTGTAGTTTTTTCTCCTCGCATATCACTGTTTAACGTAATCGGCTCTAACTCAAACATGGATGCCCCGTTTGACACGTGGTTTTCACTGGGCGATACAGTGAGATGTCGCGGAAGTAAACAGACCATGTACGGCTCAATCTTAAGGATTTTAACAAGATCTATGGCGACATGAAAAAAACAACAATAACACCTTGGCACTGGTGAGTACATTATGAGATTAACCTCTGGCGGTCGATGTGTTAACACTTAAGCCCTATATATATATTTGGGCCATTTGAAAATAGCCGATCTACAAGCTCACAATGCATCGCGATGCAACACATTGTGAGCTTATAGATATGCTATTTTCAAAAGATTTTTTATACATTTTGAACTTGTGAAATGGGACATTCTGCATAATGAGTACTTTCTACTTTTGGTACTTTAAGTACATTTTGATACCAATGCCGTTGTACTTTTATTCAAGTACAAGTATTTCCACATTGCAGTACTGATACTTTTACTTAAGTAAAACATTTTAACTTTTTCCACCACTGACACTGCGTCAGGCACCCAGGACTAGAGGCAACTGACACCATGGGAGCCTACCTCAGGGGCAAAGCCAGGAAAGGCAAGAAGCGCACCACCTACGTAGATGCACTGCGTCGCGACAGTTTAGCGAACCACACTGTAGAGCAGTGGTTCTCAACCTTTTCAGGCCGTGACCCCCCCCAAAATAATCATATTTGAACTCGGGGACCCCCCAAAATATTTGAACTGGGGTAGGGACCCCCAAAATAATCATATTTTGAGTTGAGACATTACATTTTGTTTGACTCGGTTCCACACAAAATATTGTGAAAATAGCAGATCTACAAGCTCACAACGCCTCGCAATGTGAGGCGGTGTGAGCTTATTTATTATTTGCAAACAACTTTACAGAAAAACAAGCCCAAAGTCGCTTATAATAAGCGGACATGGCAACCCTGATTCTATTCCTCATTGGAATGCTAGTTATTTTATAATGCGAAAAGCAAAACCACAACGATCAGAAGATATGGGGATGAAATCGGTTTTAATGTGATCACATCACTTGTGTGACACTTATGTATTTTTTATTACAACCCACCTCTCATCCTGCTTATTAATTAGCTTTTCTGGTGGCTATTTGGCTCGCATTAATCAACATGTTGCTCTCTCATTGTTAAATGTATCACTTCTGGATAGATTGCTTTTTTATTCAAGCGAACTGTCACAACGTGCGCTCTGATATCCGTCTAATGAGGTCGTCTTACATTTTCACTCCAATTATCTGCGCTATTTTGTTGTAGCTGCATCTTTTACTGGTGCCGACAGCTGATGACAAATTACTTCAAATACCAAGATGCCAAGAGTGGATGTTATCTCTGAATTTGCCCAATATGAGGACAGTTTTTGCTGTGTCGTATAATTGATCCGTAGGTAGCCTTGCTTTGAGAGATGGCAATTAACCTTTTCAGTATTTTACTTAAGTAATCTTTTACTTGTAGAGGTTTTGCTAATGGTACCCGCTAATTGCTAGATTAGCTAGTGTCATTTTCTAAATTTTGAATTTTGCTCTCATTCACGTACAAGTACATCAGAATGGAAAAGTTTTGCAACCTTAACCCATTCAGTCCGGGAATGCATCTGTATCATTTTAAATTTATTTGGCTATTCAAAAATAGCAGATATACGAGCTTGTAGATCTGCTATTTTTGAAAAATCGTGAAAATGTGAAAGTTATTTTAAGTGAACATTTGTAACTCAAATCTTTGCTTCTGGGGGGTCCCTGGAACAATATATTTGACAAAGGTTCGCTTTGAAAAATATATATTTAAAGATTTGCACACATTTTCACAATCTTTAAAAAAATAGCAGATCTGCAAGCTCATAGTGAGCACTTGGTGAGCTTGTATATCTGCTAATATAAAATGACAAGAGATGCGTTCCCGGATTGAATGGGTTAAGAAAAAAGTTTCAGCAATGTTCTAGTTGATAAGCCTTTCTAACTCGAGCTATTTTTCGATGTCCTTGACATCTCTGCGGTGTGAAAAAAAATAAAAATAAGATAAATCAACAAGTGCTGTCCACTGGCAACTCTGGGATTCTTATTGGCACTGCACTGTCTAATATGATGGATAACAGTGGCACATACTCTGAAAGCAATAAATAGTTCATCAGCCGGGTTTCCTTCAGTCGGTGACAGCAGTGCTTCTGTGCAACCACAGCCCCAGCCATCAAATGGACTTCCTGTCTGATTGCAGTGATTGATGATGCAGGCTACATGCGAGATTTTCCAGGTCCGGTAGAGGAACACGGTCAAAGGGGCTTTGGGAGTCCATTCTCCTGCCTTCCCAGGGTCAGGTGTCAGTCACTAATCTATAAGGGCAGCGCATCTACTCCAGGGAATTAAGCCAATTTGCAAAGCACTTCCATAAGGCAAGGTGTTGCGGCGGCAAGCTCTTGTCTCCTGTAACAGTAAGGTGGTCTGAGCGCAGTGGTCGTCTTTTAGATGCTGTGTTTTCAGAGGGAGAATGCGATTATCTTCCTGTTGGTGTTGGAAGGAACAACAAGCAACATTAACCCATTAAGACCGGGAAAGCATCTGTCATTTTAGATTTTGACCAATTAAACAGAGTGCCACGCTGTGAGCTTGTAGATCTGCTATTTTTTGAAAAATCATGAAAATGTGTGCAAATCTTTAAATATATATATTTTTTAAAGCGAATATTTCTAACTCAAATCTTTGCTTCTGGGGGATTCTACACCTAACAGTTTTTAACAATTATAGCAAAACGTATGTTGCTATAATTAGTGGTTCTCAAACTTTTTCATGTCAAGGACCCCCAAGATATGTATTTGGCCACGGACCCCCCCATCTCAAAATATGTTGTTCCAGGAACCCCCCAGAAGCAAAGATTTTAGTTAAAAATGTTTAAAAATATACATACAAGATTTGCACCAATTTTTCAAAAATAGCAGATCTACAAGCTCATAGCTCGATAATGGTTAAAGTGGTTTACACAGATGCGTTCCCGGTTTGAATGGGTTAAACTGCGCTGGTGTTCTCTCCAGATACTGTCCTATAATATTCTCCTGCCTAGGGTTTGCCGGCTGTCTAATCGCATTAGGACTAATCTGCCTGGGCCTCTGTATTGTTTGCCAATGGTGTCTTACTGGCCTGTATCAGCCAGGGGGATATTATTATATTATTAATGGTACTGACGTGATGCATGAGGTTGTTGTGGGTATTAACCCATTTAGACCTGAGGCCGATTCTAAAAACGCCTTCTAAAACCTAACCTAACCTAAGATTTTTGAAAATGTTCAAATTCTTACTAAAAAAATGTATACAACATGATGTTGCTATATGTATAGCAACAACTAATGAGACACAGAGGTGGCTCCCGGATTCAAAGGTATAACAACGTATAGGTGGCAGCAGGTCTAAATGGGTTAAAGGTGAACCAATGTCCGTCTCCGCCGTCCCACAGGAAGTGGCTCGCCAGTCACCACAGCAATCCGACCTGATCATGTTAACATGTATCATTGAAGTTGACGATTAATTGCGATTAACGATTTCATTCTTTGACTGCCAGAAATAAAACATTGTTTGCTAAGCCACTCCCAGCGATTTCCGAGTGTTTTCGCTAACCTTTTGAAAAATCATAGAATATTATTCTTCACAACGATCCACCTGCCGATCGCTTTGAAAGACGTAGGGGGGTCTCGTAGAATCGGAGAAAAAAAATGTGTACCACCGCGATAATCCATTCCATAGTTATGGGCAGTTGAATGTGGGTTGTTTTCGCCAAAAAGCAACAGAAAGCAGAGAATGTATTTTTTTTGGTCTGATAATGAATAGCAAACTGAGACTAGAGGTGTGCGACATGACGATATTAGATTGTGAACTATTAAAATGTCTCCACGATATGCTTTTACAGAGAGATCGTTACCATCGTTATACAGCGCACATTCTGTCAGTTGTAGTTCTATACCTGAATTTATACTCTGTAGTAAAACGGTGTCATTTGCAAAAACAATAACAGATCTACAAGTGTACCATGCGTCACAATGCTACATGTTGTTAGCTTGTAGATCTGTTCTTTTTGTTCATTCATGTGTGATTCAACTTCCCCCCTCCTTTTCAATTTGTCACTGGCAGCAGCAATGGATGACTAACACTGACGAGACACGAGTTGCGTCCCTAAAAGCATTTTGACGTCAGTAATATGAAACTTAACACTGGTATACTCCCTTGTGTGCCGAAAATAGCCAATAGATCGTCTATTTTCTGCATGCGACTCCGTCATTAGACCAGAGTATTAAATTAAGCATTATATGCAACGTTAAGGTTTGCATGTTGGATGGCACCGCAACTAGGGATGGGACGATGTGAACATTTCAAGTCACGATTATTGTGACCAAAATAATTGTAATTTACGATATTATCGCGATAATCAAAATATGCTTAAATACCACTTGAACCCCAGTATCCATTGTATGGGGTCGAACATTTGATCTACAAGCTCACAACGCGTCGCATTGTGAGCTTGTAGATCGGCTATTTTTGGCAAAGAGATTTAGAGAGTGAAAAAAAGACTATCAAGTACGTTCTTTACAGGTGCGTTTGACCAATTCTAGAGGGTTTAAGTGGTACCGGATATGCAACTCGGCAAAGGTGAATTGATCCCAGTGTATGACGGGAGGACAATTTCACGTTAAATTCTCTCTGCGATACGCTTCTTGTGAACGTGTTATCACGATAAACGATAACGATTATCGTCCCATCCCTAACCACAACAAACCTTTTTTTAACCACCTTAAAGGAAAGCAGTAAGCAGCACACAGTCAAACAGTGAGTGAGGGGTTCCTCGCACATGAGTGCATCAGCTGCAAACTACCCATCCAGCTGCTACATGGCCAAAACAAACTCTAGTAGCCTAATGCAGGCATTACAGCAGTGATTATCAACTGGGGATGTGCATGGCCGGCCAAAATCATTGTCCATTATTCTACAGTTGTAAAGAACGATTCATCGACTACCCACTTTATGTATGTTGTGGTCATTAAATTCAAAAGGGCGTTGCGCGCAGCCGCGCAATATAGGTTCTTCAGATAATCCTTAAGAATGTTGAGCCGCTTAGCTGATCGACAATACATCAGCATGACACCATTCACCAATCCTAACCAATCCTCCAATAACGGTATTGCAATTGCACTGTTTTTTTTTTTTTTTTTTTTTGCACTTGAATTTTATTTCCAATTTTCATACATTCTGTAATCACATTATGGACATACATAAAATAAAACAGACAAACAAAACAAAAACAAAACAAAAAACAATTGCATCACTTTGAACATCATCAGACAAATCAAAGAAATATACAGAGGCATCACAGGCAATCAAAGGTCATTGTTCCAATTTCCAACAGTACCAATCGTCCATACATGTCCTTCAGGACAGACATCCAAGTCTATATACAGTATCAAGTCCAGTCAATTTGACATTAGGGGGGGGCCGAATCCCCAATCAGTCTGGGCAGCTGCAGTACTACCGGTGTCCATCTGATATTGAAAAACTCTGTCCTCATATGTAGTCTAGCTGTAATGCTTTCCATCAGGTATATGCTTTTTAACCTATCCCTCCATTGCTGGATAGTTGGTGGCTTCACATTTCTCCAAGACACGGTAATCATTTTTTTTGCGATCAACAGCAACACCCCAAGCAGATATGTCTGGTTCTTGGTCACTATTCCACCCGGAATCTCACCAAGTATGAAGAACGCAGGCTCAAAAGGAATGTCAACTCCCATAATTTGTTTAATCTCGCCTTGAATTTCCCTCCAAAATTTTAGTATTTTTGGACAATCCCAAAATATGTGGGTATGATCCCCTATCTTCCCACATTCTCTCCAACATAGGTCTGAAGTGTTGCTGTATTTCGCTAGCATTTGGGGAGTCTTAAACACTCGCATTTTTGTTTTCCATTCAAACTCTCTCCAAGTAGGACTGCTTGTTAGTTTATGGCCATTAAGGCATGATTTTTCCCAGTTGTTGTCAGTCATACAGATGTTCATTTCTAGTTCCCACTTCTGTTTAATATCTAGAGTATTTCCCATAACATTGTCTTGGAGCCACCCATATAGATGGGATATCAGATTCCTTGTTATCTCTCCATCCATGGTCAACATAAATAATTTTTCTAGATTTGAAGGCAATTTACAGATCTGCTCCCAGTTTGTATTTGTTTGTAAATAATGTCTTAATTGAAGAAATCTAAAGAAGTCCATCCCTGACAAGCCAAATTCTTGCTGAAGCTGCATATATGATTTCAGAGTTTCCCCTGAGAAAAGCTGATCTACAATGATTAGCCCCTTGTTTGCCCATCTACTGAAACCGATATCTAATGATCTTGGCTCAAAATCTGGAATGGCTGCTATTTTCATCACTCTGGATATGGAATTAAAGAGATGTAGTTTCTTTTTTATAGACAACCATGTTTTTATAGTGAATGTAATCCACTCATTATCTATTTTAATTTTCTTCCATTGTTCTTGGCTTACAAATGGCAGCCCCTCCAGTGGAATATTGGAACAAGCATTCTTTTCTATGCTCACCCAGCCTGTTTCCAAATCATTAGTTATCCAAGCTATCAAGGTCCTAAGCTGTGCTGCCCAGTAATAATACTTAATATTGGGCAAGTTAAGGCCCCCAGCTTTTTTGGACAACAAAAGTGTTTTGAGTCTTACCCTTGGCTTTTTGTTTTGCCAAATGAATCTTGACACCAGTTTATCTATGTTTTTAAATGTCCCCATTGGTACCCCTACTGGCAATGCTTGAAACAAAAACAGTAACCTCGGTAAAACATTCATTCGTATCGTTTCAATCCTGCCTATCAGTGACAGTGGTAGAATTTCCCATCTAAGTAAGTCATCCTTTATCTTTTTCAATAGTTTGCCATAATTAGCTTCGTACAGGCCTGAAAAAGAGGGAGTGATAACAATTCCCAAATATCTAAAGCCATCTCTGGACCAATGGAACCGAACTTTGTCATCCAATTGTGGTGGCCAAGTACCTGACAACATCATTGCTTCCGATTTTGAGTCGTTTGTTTGATATCCAGATATTTCTCCATATTCTGTTAAGACTTCTAGTATGTTTGGTATCGAAATAATAGGGTCCATTACATATAAAAGTACATCGTCCGCGAATAAAGAGATCTTGTGTTCCTCCCCTCTATCATCTCTAATACCTTTTATCTGTTCTGATTGTCTAATGAGCTCTGCCAATGGTTCCAGACTTAAATTGAAGAGCAAAGGCGAAAGACTGTCCCCCTGCCGGACACCACGTTTCAAGCCAAAGAAATTGGAGCAAAAGCCATTCACTCTTACCCTTGACCTTGGATTTAAATAAATGACTTTAACCCAATCTATGAATGTGGGATGAAAACCCATCTTGTCAAGTGTATGGTAGAGATATTCCAAATCCAGAACATCAAAGGCCTTGCGTGCATCCAGACTAAGTAGCATGGAGGTCTGACCTCTCTTTTTTGCACATGACATAATGTTAAGAGTACGCCTGATGTTGTTGGCACCCTGTCTTCCTGGTATGAATCCTGTTTGGTCAGGTGATATTAACTGTGTCACAACCTTTTGGATTCTCTTGGATAATATGGCAGTAAGTATCTTTTGATCATTGCATAGGAGACTTATTGGCCTGTAACCCTCGCATTTGGTAGGGTCTTTACCCTCTTTATGAATAACCGATATTATGGCTTCTGCCCATGACCCAGGAGGAATTCCTTCAGTCAGAGCGTAGTTGAAAACTTTAGCTAAGATCGGAGAGAGCTCCTCTACAAAACATTTGTAGAATTCAGCCGGTAGTCCATCTGCACCTGGTGATTTGTTGTTTTTTAATTTTTTGATAATTTCTTTTATTTCACCCACTTCTATATTTCTTATCATATTAGTTGCGTCTGCGTTGAAAATAGTTGGTAAGTTCAATTTTGAAAAGAAAGAATTTAACTTCTCATCTTTATCTATTACTGCTGGAGAGTCATATAGCTCTTCATAAAATGATGCAAATGCTCCTGCTATTTCTCTTGGTTTAACTACTATTTTTTTTGAGGCAGGGTGAAAGACCTTGGAAACTACACGGTTGGCTTGCTCCTTGCGTAGCTGAAATGCCAGAAGGCGACTGGCTCTGTTCCCTCTCTCATAATATTTTTGATTAGAAAATCTCAGGGATCCTTCCGCCTTATATGTCAAGAGCTTCTCCAAATCGTGTCTTTTTTGTTTCAAGTCAGTCAACAGTGCTTCATTCATCCTATTATTTTTATGCTCTGACTCTAGTATCTTAATCTTGTTCTCTAATTCGTTTTGTTCCTTCAGCCTGTTTTTCTTTATTCTGCTTGATATTTCAATCATTTTACCTCTAAAAATAGATTTGGCTCCATCCCATAAAATGGATGGATTAACTTCCCCATTGTCATTTATATCAAAATACTCTCCCATACATTTTTTGATTTCGTCAGTCACCAAAGAGTCATTTAGTAAAGAAATATTTGCCCTCCAGTATTTAAAACACTTTTCTACTCCTAAATCTAAAGTGAGAATCACAGGTGCATGGTCGCTAATTGTTATTGAGTCTATAGAACAGTCTACAACTTTATACAAAAATTGTTTTGGGACAAAGAACATATCTATACGAGAATAACTTTTATGCATATTGCTGAAGAAACTGAAGTCTCTCACCCTTGGATTCTTATGTCTCCAAGGGTCCGCCAGCCCCAACTCTCCCAGGATAATATTTAGCATTTTAGATTTTTGGGGTTGTTTGCGTTCAGGCGGTGATCTGTCATGCCTCCCTTCAAGTACGGCATTCCAGTCCCCCCCTAAAATTATCATACCTTTTGCATTTTTTGCAATTAAGTTAGCCATCTCTCTAAAGAAAGTGGGGTTATCTTCCGTTGGAGCATAGACATTCAACATAGATATCTCAATTCCATCTATTGCACCTGTGATCATGATGTATCTACCTGCTTTATCCTGGATTACTTTTTCTGCAGAAAAGGTTACACTTCGACCGACCAAAATTGCCACTCCTCTCTTTTTACCATAGGAGGCGCCAAACACCTGTCCAACCCACTCTCTCCTAAGCTTTTTGACTTCACTTTCCACCAAATGAGTTTCTTGTAACATTGCAATTCCACATCCCAGATTTTTAAGTTGGGCAAGAACTTTTTTCCTCTTGATTGGATGGTTAAGGCCGTGTACATTGTAGCTTACTATTTTTAATTTAGTCATTACCCTTCAGAAGATATATTAATACCTGACTGTAACAATTCTGTCTTATTTGATTTACCTGTATCTGTCTGTCATACCTCACAAAAAACATAAACCCTGATGATGCTTTGATGTAGTTCCATAAATACAAACACATAAAAAAAACAAAATTTGCCCATGTTCTTACAGTAACGACCCCGGGAGACAAAGGGGTTCGAACAAAAGGAACTGACCATAAAGAAAAATAGACCCTGCACTCAGACAGCATGATGTCTGGACAGTCCTCTGGGACCTGGTCCCAGGCTGCAGTAAACTAGCAGCTAAACGAACAAAAGTGTTCGGCTTTGGTTTAGGGCTGAACGATTTTGGGAAAAAATCTAATTGCGATTTTTCTGACTGATATTGCGATTGCGATTTGTTTGCGATTTTTACATTTTCTTAAAAAAAATAAAAATCTTTAACATTTTTTTAAGTCAAGCTTCAGTTTAGTATTCACTGTGTACGTTTAAAAAGTAATTTGAAGTAATGGAACATTACCAAATGGCATACCATTTATTTACTGTTCTAGATTCTAATAAATAAGGATGAGAACTAAAAGATATGAATTGCTTCATTGCTTCCAACATGTATCTTCCAAGTACTTTTTTCCCCATGTATATATTTAAACATTTAGCTGGAATAGAAATAGCTTATTTTTGTAAACAACCCAACATTGAACTTGTTAAGTCATTAACTTATGGCTCAAGAAGTTCAATAAATAAAAATAAAATTAAACAAATAATTACCTTTTTGTGTAAACAATTCACAGCAGTGAAATAAGTAGGTATTTCACTTATGGCTAAAGAAGCATATTTACACTAAGGTCTCAGAGGCACTTGCCCGTCGGGCAAGTACAGGTCATTTTCTACTTGCCCACAGGTCTTGCCCACTTGCCCGAAAAGTAAATTGTCCTTTATAAAATGATAGGTTAAATTTGAATTACTGTTCAATTTTAACACTTATTTTTTACTTTCTACTTCCGAATTATGGGGCTGCACGAGAAAAAAGTCATACCTCAATATTTATGCCAAATATCTAAATAGCTATGAATATGACTATGGGTTAAAGGTAGGGTAAGTGATAGTTTTTGGTTAAAACAAAAAGGCTTTTGTTATGGGTTAAAGCTCCATATTCTGATAGTTAGACCATTTCAGCCAATCAGGAGAGTACCCATCTATCAGCTTCATTTTTATAGTGTTCCAGTTCCAATTTTACATGCTCATTTCTTTGTGTCATCACTTCCAATTTCAATTGTTTAATCTGTATCCTGAGTTCTCTGTCCTGATATCCTGACCTGAAAAGGCATTTTCTGTTTAATAAAGAGCTGGAGAGACATGGAGACTCATGTTACTGAACAAACACTCTATAGCAATGAGTACTATCAGAATATAAAGCTATTTAACACTTATTTTAACAAAAGAAAATCACTTACCCTACCTTTAACACTTGTCATTTTATATTTGTAGTGAAAACAGCACATATAGGCCAGCAGTGCTCTTATTTTACATTCCACAGACCAGAAGACACTTACTTTTCCATAACTTGACAAAACGCTCTTATTTTGAAGTCCATCGACCAGAAGTCAAGGGTTTACGTTCGTCTGACTTGACACTTGTTAAGCTTTGACCGTTCAATAAACAAACGGAGGTACTGGGCTTGCGCTGCTGTTTTGAACTGATACTGACATAAGGAAGGCTTTACAAGCTTCTTGTATTTTCACACGTCAGTTAGGGACAAGTAGGGAACTGCAGCACATGTGACAAAAGTCAGCGGGTGTTTTTGTTTTATATCGCGGGTGGGATGCAAGCATAGACTGTATAAAAAGAAGGGGATGCATCATGCAAGCAGCCGTGCTCGTCATCAACTCCACTTTCTCACAAACGTATCACTTCACTCTAGATTCCAAACGTGATTTTGCAACCCGGTGATTTATAACTAGTTGCGTGCCCGTGTCTTCAGTATTATGTGAGCTTGTAGATTAGCTGTTTTCGCCGCGTCGCAGGTTCTGTGTGTGTGTGTGTGTGTGGGGGGGGGGGGGGGAGCGCTCTGGCCACGCTCAAGTGTCTTACAGAAACAAACATAGATAGGAGCTACACTACTTGTGTCGCACCGAAAATAATGTTTTACCGCTACGCGCGGCATCAGGGATTTGCGCAACACGTTCGACAAACTTTAAATACTCGTAGCCGACGGAGACCTAACTCTAATGAGAGGGACAGAGCGAGAGAGAGAGAGAGAGAGAGAGAGAGGGGGGGGGGGGCTCGCTGCCTGTAGAGAGAGGCAGGCAGCCACTCTGGAGAGAAGGAGACAAGTCCCGCGGGTGCTCTGGGATTAATATGAATATTAAAATGATTTATTATGATAAAATAAAAAATAAAAAAATCGCGGCCTTTGCGATTAGCTAATCGCGTGGTTTCAAATCGCGATTTCGGTTTGAAAACGATTAATCGTTCAGCCTTACTTTGGTTACAAAATACCCGAAAGGGGAAACAAAAGTTTTATGAGCAACTCAGGCTCCTACAGAATCTGTATTAATCTTGCAAATGAAGAATACAGCGGTATTCCACTGTCTAGTCCGCGTCCCACCAAATACCGGCGCCGCCCGCCACGAGGAGGCGGCCCCCAGACCCGCGGACGAGGCAAAAGCGACGCTCCGCAAGCCCTGCAGCCACCCCCCACGGCGCCCGGCACCGCCACCCAGCAAAACACGAGCCAGACCCAACATTATTTTTGAATGCGAACAAGTCATCTTTTCAAAAATATAAAAAGAAAATGATCCGATGATAGGAAAGAAAGCGGGAATGAGAGAGAGAAAGAGGAAGAAGAAAAAAAAGAGGGTCAGGTAAGGAAAAAGGGTTAAAAGGAGAGAGAAAATGGGTTAAATAAATAATGATAATAAAATAGTAAAAAGGATAATAATAATGAGTTATTAAAGGAAGGGAAATGAATAACAAAAATTATATAATAGAAAATAAACTTAGTCTTGACATGTATTTTTCCAAACACACCTCATTGGCTATACATAAGATCAGATACCCATATATGTTTGTCATGACCATATACATTATATACACCCACAAAGTACTCCATATTAAGGATATTTGAAGACAAAATGAGGGGGGGGAGAGAAAAAAAAGGGAGAAAGAAAAGAAAAAAAAAAAAAAAGAGAGAAAAAACAGCACCTCAGACCATATAGTCAGATATAAGATTATTTTGTTTAAATAATAATATGTATAATAGGAAGAAGAAATAAAACAAAATAAAGAAAAATGATCGGAATAGAACTTGTAATCGTAGTGTTGATCCTTAAGCAAAAGAGATGAAAGGAAAACATTTTGTCTACCCTCACCACTGCCTAAAAGGCAGCCTTACAATAAATGAATACACATTAAGAACACTTGTGAGAGTAGACTTGATATAT
Organism: Gymnoscopelus braueri; assembly: GCF_963280865.1. Classification (NCBI taxonomy): domain Eukaryota; kingdom Metazoa; phylum Chordata; class Actinopteri; order Myctophiformes; family Myctophidae; genus Gymnoscopelus; species Gymnoscopelus braueri. The sequence continues at coordinate 47,599,582 of NC_137618.1, read as the reverse complement.
GCACCATATACTAGGCTAGTTAGATTTCACCTCAATAGTCAGGATACATTCATTAAGCTTCAGCATCTTGAACCGATGCAGGATTTTGGTCTTCAGCCACGGCCAGGTCTGGGGGCGGGGCCGCCGCGGCTCCCGTTGTGTTGACTATAGACTTGGCATAATCCATGGCTTCGGTTGCATCCAAGAACTTTTTTTCCACGTTGTTGTGCGTGAGGACGAAGGTGGCTGGGTGCTTTATTCCATACCTCACATCGCGCCGATCTTTTAACAGCAATCTCACGGCTGTGAAGGCGCCTCTAGCTTTAGCAATGCTTGCTGGATAATCCGGAAATACTGAGATGGTCTTGCCGTTGTAGTGTAGCCGCCGTCCGTCTCTGGCCATCCTCAGGATGTCCTCCGCGTCTCCCTCGTTGTGTAGCTTGGCAATGATCATCCGCGGTTTATCTCCTGGCTTCTTCTTTGTCAGGCTGCGATGCGATCTGTCGACACGTACATCTCCTCCCAGTTGAAAAACTTCCTTCAGTAGTTTAGAGACTGCCTTGGGTGAGCTCGAATCTGGCTGTTCTTCGACATTACATATACGGACGTTCCCACGTCTCATCCTGGATTCCATGTCTAAACATTTCGTATTCATGAGATCGACTTGTTTCTCAAGCAGGCTTACGGTGTCTTGGAGTATAGTAACCTCATCTGACCACATTGATAGACCTCCCTCCACGTCCTTGATAGTAGATTTCACTGTGTCGAGTTCTGCATGAAACGCACTGTTGCCGTTTGTGATTTCAGCTTTGATTTCCTTCATTTCTTTTCTCAGTTTTTCAAAGTCGTCGGCCAAAGCACTCTTCAACTCTTGCCTTATCACCGTGGATATATCACTTCTCAAGGATGCAATGATATCTGCTTTTAGCGCCATGTTATCCATAGCCAAACTTTCCCCAGGCGTGGGCATGCTGGGCTCAGTCTGTGTGTTGTTGTCCTCTGCACTAGACTCCGAGGATGCGTCGGGGCGAGCAGGCCTTGAACTCGCCGGCTTGAATTTGTATTTTCTCAAATCATACGCCATCCACACGACACTTCTTTTGCCACAAACTGAACCCTAATCTGTTAGTGACTTGTTCACAAAATCACAGCATTCAAAACGCCGCCGAAATAATAGTATTAAATTAGACTCTGCAGGAGCTCTGATAAACACGTCTTACTCCATGCGTTGCTCAAGAGCGCCCCCAATTGCACTGGTTTTCATAAATAAACAATAGAATGTGCATCTTTTAGATTATTCTAACTAAATCATTAACCCATTAACTCTTTCAGTGCCAAGAGTATTTTCATAAAGTACTCCCCCAGTGCCAGCAATTTGATTTTGTAATTTTTCATTCAAATAAATGATCTGATTGGGGTTTTAAACCCATAATACAGTTCTACCAGTAGAGAGCAACAAATCGACACATTGATGACCTCGCTGGCTCACTCGCCCCCTCCCAAACAGGCTCATGTCACATCCGGTCATAACCGGATGTTGACATTTTTGACAATCGTTGATCGGGCTAAATTACGATGTGATACACGACTACGATGACTGATCGTCACCCAGACCAAAGAGAGTAGACGTGGACCTCTCCGTTTGTTTTTTATACCGTGTGAAAAACCGTGACTTTCCCTATTCTGGCCAAAAATGATCGCGGGAAAAAATTTTGAAACGGAATCTGCGTCATGAAACCGGAACCCAATGAGTCTGAAGGAGTCAGGAAGCGAAAGTGATAATGAAAAATAAACAGTATAGCGCGACCACAGTCAAAAGTAAAAACTCGGGATTTCTCGTGCTGGCACGGAGGGTACTCGGGGGAAAAACTCGGGATATCTCGGGGCGTGGCACTGAGAGAGTTAAAGGTGTAGTGAAATGAAAAATATGTTTTTCACACTTTTAGAGCATATCCGTGGTCATCATATGGGCATACCTAACAATAGATGCCAAAAAAATAAAAATAAACCATTTTTGTGTATTTTTATATCTAAAGTCCCTAAAAAGGCAATCTTAATTACTTCCTGTAAACGAAAACGTGCTGCGTGATGACATAACGCAGCCTTCATGAATATAAATGAATCTTGATTACATGCACCTGTTTGATTCCCATAGCTTCACGTTCTTCAAACACAGCTGATTTTAATTACAGAGATACTCCGTTTTTAATCTCATTGAAGATGAGTGTATTACTCATTTTAAACTTCATCTGCACACTAAAATATGTATCTGAAAACATTATAGGTTAGAAATAAGCCAGGTAGTAGCAAACGTGCTTCACTGGCCGTCTCTCTCTCACTTGTAAACAAACACTAGCCGTGTTGCGCACGGCTGAAGTGATTGAGATCCAACGTCCCATAGCCTGAAGGGATGGGACCTTCTGATTGGTTTAGAGTTGGTTGAGCCGACGTTTCAGACTGAACCTTCAAAATAAAATGACCGAAAATGTCACTGCAGTGCGCCTTTAAGGCCTGAGGTTCCGATTCTACAAATGCCCTCTAAATCCTAACAGTTTTTTGAAAAAAAACGTATGTTGTTACTATGTCAGTTGTTCTCAAACTTTCATGTCAAGGACTCCAAAATGACATGTATTTGGCTGCGGACCCCCAACTCTATTTTGTTCCAGGGACCCCCAGAAGCAAAGATTTGAGTTACAAATGTTCGCTTTAAAAGAATATAAATATATTAATTTGCACACATTTTATCGATGTTTCAAAAATAGCAGATCTACAAGCTCGTAGCGCGGCACTCAGTGCCAAAGTGTAAAATAATATTTTTTTTATAGCTCAAATCAAAAAGTGACACAGATGCGTTCCAGGTCTTAATGGGTTAAGAAAACTTGAGCTTCAGCTGTGAAAACAAATGTCATTTATTCTGGTATCAGAATGTGTTCTATATTTACTAGCCTTGTACAACATAACAATGCTAATGCAGAAGAGAAAAAATAAATAGACCCTTCGCATCATAATAATTATTATTATGGAGCATGATCCTGCCTGAAAAGAAATTGCCATATCGGCCTCCCTACCTGAGACACGATTTTCACCAGTCAAGGATAATGTGTTGGGTTCTGGTATGTGCCTGTTGGGCAGTTGTGGAAAGTAACTAAGTACATTTACTTAAGTACTGTACTTTAAGTTACTAGATACATTATAAAGGAAAAACATCACATGGATGCAACTGGGACGTATCATCACTCAGTGTTATAGCCTGGGGTCAACGGATGTTTCGGGTCTCGCAACATAACACCCTCGTCCAGGTGACCCAGCCGGGGTTGATCAAGCCCCAGACTTACGTCCCAGTAGCTACCCACGGTCAGTCCTCTTAGGGCAAGACGGGGCCACTCAATCCGCTTCTCCGGAACCACTCTGCCGGGGCTGGAGGAGAGGCTCTGACACGTGGAGGGACTAGGCTCTGTGGATGGCCTCCTGGCCCGGGCTCCTCCTTCGTCTCACCAGGTCCAGGACCTAAACGCTGCACCAGACTAGATTTATTATTACAAAACATACATTAACCACTTCAACCCCATATGCATTTTGGCCATTTGATCAAATTAGCCGCTCTACAAGCTCACAATGCATCGCAGCTTGTAGATCTGCTATTTTCAAAAGATTTTCATGCATTTGAGAACTTGAAATGGGACATTCTGCATAATGAGTGCTTTTACTTTTGGTACTTTAAGTACATTTTGATGCCAAAACTTTTGTACTTTTACTCAAGTATATTTTAAATTCCGGACTTTTACTTGTTACGTAGTATTTCTATATTTTAGTATTGATACTTTTACCTTTAAGAATTTGAGTTATTTTTCCACCACTGCCGTTGGGATCTGGTTGCACTGTGTGAATCAGAGGGGTGTGGCTGGTAAATGAGTAATCCTCCTGTAATGAGGAACCACAAATGTCGGGATCCCCCCGTACAGCAAGATCACTCTTCATCTGTCCAGTCATGATCACATCCTGTCACTAGGGTTGGCATCCGGAATCGGTTCTGTCACATTTGGAACTAGGCCTGTCACAATTATTACATAATTGCCTAATAGCCATTATTTGAGATGATCACAATTATTTTGCATAATCGTCATAATCGTTTCCATGTTGAAAAATGTTAACACATTTCCCCCCAAAATGTGCTGAAATCTCAAATCTACAAGCTTTGTGATGCGTTGTAAGCTTGTAGATCAGTGCTGTAAAATGATTTAATATGTCAATAATGTCTTTGTATATTTAAGTTATTTGTCCTATCTGCCCTGTGTAAACTTTTATAAATATGTTCCAATGTTCAATGCCAAAAACACAACTAAATCGTCAATCCCAATTATTTGTGTGACAATTAATCGTCAACTTAAATTTGTAATTGTTGACAGCCCTATTTTTTTCACACCGTCAGAGCTGGTTGCCATTACAATATCAGTGGTTCTCAAACTTTTTAATTTCATGGACCACCATAACTCTGTGAGAGTGTACAAATGGAACCAAATGGGCCCGTAAGGGTCCATTTGGTTCCATTTGTACACTCTCTCAGAGTTACAGACCTGTTGGGGTCCATTTGCAACCCCCTATAGGGGGCGACTGGATGGGTTGCCCGATCACTGAGCACCACCATCATTGTCATAGGTAGAGTTTTATTTCCTCGCTTGTGCGTTCTACATTAATCACAAAGATGGCACTCGGCTTCCAGAGCATTTGCTTTTGTTTGTATAGGCATGCTAGTTTATGAAATTGCTACGACGGCAATGTATGTTTTCTTTTTTTTCTGGGTCAGTTAAAGTTGGCACGTTCACTAGTGAAACTTTTTGATCCCAGTGGAGCTGATGTATTGCAGTGTGGCTGTAGGCCTATAATACCCCCCCCCCCAAAGGAAAGCGAGAGAGAGAGGGAGAGTACCAGTTATTATTACATTGCATCTGTCATCTGGCTTGCCTCCATTCCTTTCTCCTCATTTCTCCATAACTGACGGAGAGTTGGACGCTTTTACATAACATTTTATTTATTTGAGCCAGCGTTGCGGTTTGGTAGCCCGCTGATTTGACTGACCTTTTTCGACACAACGCTCTTACGATCTGATTTCTCTCGCAGACAGGAGTCTTCTTCCCATCTTCTCATTCCGGATGTCGGTGCAAAGCAAGGCCATGGTCTTGGTACACACCCCCATCCTTTCCTTTTATATGTGTTATTCATCACAGGAAGTTTTGCCTTTACCTCAGCGTAAGAAAACTGACACAGGAGAGATGGCTGAGCCTCCCCTCTGAGACAGGCAGCTCTTCCATTCATGCACCCCTGCAGTGACCCCGACTGCAGGCTGTAAAACTATTACGCACACCCCTACCATCCGTCTTTTCACAGCGTGTGTGAACGCTGTGCGAGTCCGGCCCATCCGTCATCAGAAAAAGGTCACACTGCCAATTAAATTACAACAATATTAACCCATAAAGACCTGGAACGCATCTGTGTCACTTTAGATTTCTTTGGCTATTCAAAAATAGCATATCTACAAGCTCATAGCGCGGCACTCGGTGCCACGCTATGAGCTTGTAGATCTGCTACTTTTCAAAAATCTTGAAAACATATTTTTTATATATTTTTTTCAAAAAACTGTTAGAATTTAGGAAACATTTTAAGAATCGGACTCGGGCCTTAATGGGTTAAAGGAATAACCGGCAGAGGCTGTTCGTAGGCAGCGTTTACGTCGGCATGGTCCATGGGTGGTAGTGGACTGAAAGAAAAGTTACCAGATCCAACACAATGGCCAAAAAAACCCACGGCTGTTGAAAGCTGTGATGGAAATTGAACCTTTTTTAGTCTATGGTGGTGGCAGTCTACCTCCACATCATGTTGTGTGTTTGTTTTGCTGTCCAATGCCGCAGCTTGAATGTAATCCCCCCCCTTTCTTTCAGTAAGCACCCCCCCCCCACCATCTCTTCTCCACAGTCTGCCAAACAGGCAGGGGGTCCACCAGCCAGGTTCTGTCAAATCAAACTAGAGGTCGAGCACTAGGACAAGGCTTGACCTGATTAGAATATACGCTGGCGAAACCTCACCCTCTCTCGGGCTGCCTGCCCCCCCCCCTCCCCAACACAGAGAAAACACCGTACTGTAGCTCTGCTCCTGCACATTCTTTTCTTCTATCACTGTGCAGCGAGAGAAAGGGGAGGATGAGAGTGTGTGTGTGTGTGGAGGTAGCAGTCATGCCAAGGACTCACCTTGTCGTGTACCGCTACGCGCCACGGAGCCATTGAGGCACGTAGAGGTTCACAGCTGACGAGCCTCCCTCTAATTGCTACGGATCTCTCCCATGTGTTTCTAATTAGTTTCTTTTCCCCTAGCAATTGCTCTTGCAGATTGGAAGCTCTTTGCGGAGGGAGAGAGAGAGAGAGAGAGAGAGAGATGGAATGCCGGTGCGTCCTCCTCATAGGGCATAATGGCTCTCTACAAACACTGTTGCCCTTTCTGGGGAGCGGATGCTCCGTGCTCTGTACCTGTTCATAGAAAGGTCAGTGTCCCATGGGAGCGTGGCATGGTGGATATTGCTGTAAAGCCACCGTGGATTGAAGCCTGGTACTTCAGAGTGTCCTGTATATTGGACGATGCCAATCTGGGGCATGCACTGTGCAGCGCAGCACATCGGGAATCAATAAGTGTGAGCAGTGACCCGTCTCCTCCAATGTTTCTTGCACCGTTTCTTTTAAGGGTGTGGAGTCGGACTAGGGACACGGTCTGCAGTTGCATATTCATTTTAAGCCTTGGCGGTCAGGGTTGTGGGGAATTGGGGGGGGGGGGGGGGTATGGGGTGTGGTGGGGGGGCAGATGTAACGGTTGCTAAGGAACAGTGTCCTATAAAAAAAGCCTTGGAAAGACCATGATCTTTAGATCAATAGATGTAGTGTCCCTGAGATTGATATTTCATGGGCAGAGTTCACACCCAGACCTATGTTCAGCAAGCACATGTCACTATTTTCTTTTGCTACTTAATTTTCTTCCACAACGGCAACGGAGAGCGACTGGCGCACCTAGTTATTTATTTTCAATGCGAGGCGAGCGGGCAGGTGGGCATCCTGACGGGCGGAGTGACAAGCGGACGCATTCCCGCGATCGTGCTCGTTTCACGCACACACGCGCCCAAGACTAGAGCTGGATGGTTAACAATTTTTCCACGCGAAGCGCAATGTTTGGAACGGATGAAGCAGGCGTAGATCGCCTGGCGTTTACTCGCGGAGCGATTGTCTTGTCCGTGTGTTCACATGAGAAGCGATTGTCTGTCTGTGTTCACATGAGAAGCGATTGTGTGTCTGTCCGTGTGTTCACATGAGAAGCGCAGTGCGACCCCGCTGATCCAAAGCGAGAGCGCAGGCGTTGTGTCGCGCCACGTCTTAAAAGCCCTTCACTGTGCTGTGTTCTTTTTCATTGTTGCCCAATATTTTGCCCACCGATAAGATGAGCTCCAATTGTAACGGACCCAGGGTTTCGAACCAAATTTATGCTCTGGCTCAAGTGGAGCGAAATCGAATGCAAGCTAATATTTGTCGGAATGCATTACGTGCTCCTGCGGTTGCCTCCCTTCTCTTTTTTTTTTGCTGTACCCCCTCGCCTCCCTCCCTTACCTTAGCTGTTCCCACTCCCACCCACCTGTCCTCTGTCTCAGCACGCGTGTCACAGCGAAGAGAAGCAGTGTCACCGCTCAGTGACACATGCAGAAACCCAAAGTGTCTGTGCAAGCCGAGGATCCTGCCTCTCCTCTAATGAGGATGGAACAATGTCCACAGGAGTTCTGTCACGTTCTCCCACCAAACAGAGAAGGCTCTCCTCACACCCCAAGGGACCTCATTAGGCCTTTTTTTTTACTTCTCCCCCCACCTTCTCTCCGAGAATGTGCAGGAATCGGTATGTCCTTGGGGAAAAATGAAAATAAACGCATTTGTCACTTTCCCTCTCTCTCTCTGTCCCTGCTTGCTTTTTTTCCCCTCCTTTTTTTCTTCCTTCCCTTTCCTGTGAGCAAATTGCAATTCGAGGCTTAATTAGTAAACGCTGCCATTACGCTTTCTTTATTATGCAAATGAATTGGTCGAGCGCTTTGGAAGTGTTGTCTCACAAGCCCCCTTGCCAGGTGTTTGCAATCTGAATGCTGGGTATGTTTTTTTTCTTCTTCCCCATCCTCTTTTTATTTTTTTTTGCATCTGAAAGGGACAACTGCAGTGTGAAATTGTAGGACAAGCTATAATTATTATTTGACTGCTTTTTTCCCCCTCCTTTCTTGTTCCCCTTCACTCTTGGTAGTGTTAAAGACGTGGGTGACGGGAACACTTTTGACTATTTCTTTTTGTCAGGGCAGAGAGGAAAAGTTTGAGGGGTGCAAGATATGAATGTGGGAAGCCTGACTGAAATTACAAATGCCTTAGCTATTCAAATTATAGGTGAGAGAGAAGACTCATGTTCGATCATATATATATTTTTTAAATTAATCCATCCATTACATAAATCGATGGATTAAACTGGTACTTGATATCATTGGATAAGATTTAGTACTTGGTCTTCATGTTGGCAGTCAAAGCCTTGTATTAGTGCATTCTCACATACTGATCAATGATGTATTTATATGTGGTACCTGCTGCGTGTAGGGGCTAAGCGGGGGGGGGGGGGGTGCATTAAGTTATCTGGGCATCCTTTCTGTTTCTAAGGAACTGTCTTTGACCACCATGCTGTCGCTGCTATGACCACCGAATTTCCACACCGGGATCTTATATCTTATCTTCCTCTACCGCAGCCCCCCATAGTGATCTTTCCTCCAAAGCCCGGCCATTATCACATCTGATGGATGCATCCATCGTAGAGGAGGGATGGACCACACTTGTCCAGAAGGCAGGAGGAGAGAATCGTTGGCTGGTGGCCTCGGTTCTCATTAAATGTTTGGATGGAGTCAAACGGCTGCAGTTTCATTTCATATCTTTTTTTTTTCTTTTTTCTTTTTTTTTTGTGCGACTACCATCTGTCAATGGCTCAATCTTCCAAATCTACGTGCGTAGACGCAGCGAAAGAACTGGGTATGACAACTTGACTGGTTAGCTCTGCCTCTCAGGTTCTCTTCTCCCAAGCTGAGCCAGCACGTTTTCGGCTGCCAAGTCACTGAATGTGCGTTCATAGTTCGAGGCAGCTTGTTCCAGAAAGCTGTACCCGGCAATGTTTGATGTTTGAGACCTAGTTCTTGCATTCCCTGATGCCGATAGTCATTTTGATGTTTTCTCTCCTGGTAACGGACCCTCTTCCCTGACCTGGTTTCGTAGATGAACAACGTAGCCTTGTAGTTCGTCAAGCTTCTTTTCTGTTTTTCCGTTACTGTACCCCAGCTTTACTCCATTAGTTTTCACCTCTTTAGCTGATTAGTAAACAATGCCTTTTAAAGTGTAACCGATTTGACGTTAAACTGAAAGAAGGCCCCCTGTGTGAGACCAATGTAATGATACTCCCTCTTGTTAGATTGATCGATATGTGGATTGTAACCAGTGGTTTAAGTATGGACATAATTTGAGGACGTATATGTGGCACTAACTAACAAGACAGAAATCAGACTGTATTTTCTACATTACAATACAGTATTCTCTACAATATAATATGACTGGCTGGTTTGATACAAATTTTCACTTTACTTACTAGACTTTTTCTTTGATATCTCATCCCCATAAAAATGCAAGGCTCTCAGTCCATTATATCATGTGAAGACAATGAACAGTCCTTTTCCTGTTTATAACGGTATCATGAATTGGCAGGACGTTCACCACTGGCATTAATAAATGGCGCTCCTGGCACCAGGTGTGTGTGCTTCTACATTGTAAATCACTGCAAAGAAATGCAGGCTGTTTTGCCTGGACTTGGAGTAACCATCAAAGACGTGCATGTCTCCATTTGAAAGGCAATGATACAGGCCAGTCCTTTTGAAGATAGAATTCAGTGATTTTTCCCTGTCCCTCATAGGCCTGTTTTTCTGTGAATACCCATCCAGTTTAAACATTTCAAACGTTTTCCATTTTCAGTGCAGTGAATATCTCAATGGTGGCACATTTGCCACAAGGAAGGTTTATATTTACTTTGGTCCATGGCTAGTTTGGTAATAATGTGGTTTGAAATGAGTATTGCTCACTGCTGCGTGATGATGTTGAATTCTCTTCTGCCGCTTGCTGTTTTCTGGTTCTAGATTAAACAGTGTTTGAGTAGGCCTGGTGTCTGTTCATTAGTTATTTTGATGTACACTCACGTGGCGACCCTTCTCTGAGGTACACGTCTCTTGATTTATAGTCAATATAGGGTAATAATGTGTGTATGCATAGCCGCTCTTGACTCTTGTTTTCTTTCTAATTGAATAAGGGTGAGGAATCATTCTCTTCTGGGAGCAGTCAACAACATTTAGATATCCATGTCATTAGTACTTTGCTCCAAAGACTGTCTGGTCAGTGATTGACTAAAGAGTATCCTGAACTGTTGACCACAGAACAGTTGTCCTGCATCTAAAGACAGAATATGACAATATGTACAGTATGTGTGCACAATGCATCATTCTGACTGCCTGTTTTCATGTATAGCGCCTATTCCAATAACGCATTGCTCAATGCTCATATCTAACTGTGTGATGTATCATTACTACTTCCTTTCCAGCACACCAAACGAGATGGGCTTAGCTTGTTAGCAGATTTGAATGGATAGCATATTGTGTCATTGTCGGTACTGTACATTGCTACTGCATAGAAGATCAAGAAAGCTGAGCTGCTGCTCGCAAATTGACATGATTATTGCCATACTTTTCTTCCATGGGGCGTTTGCACAAAACCGGTACTAATTGCAATAAAAATTCTCACCAGCTTGCATTTGAGTTGAATTAATTAGTCTTGAGTGAATATTCCCTAATTAGTTGTGCAGCAGCTCTATTCACCAGGGGCGTGTACCAGGTTTAATCTTCTATCTATATTCCACTAGTATTCCTGATAACTGATCAGTCAGCTCAACGAGGTGTGGAGGGATGAGAGGACATCTGTCTGCCCAGACGCGAGCGCCTCACTTCCTCACAGTGTGTGTGAGAGCGAGAGAGAGGCTGTGAGGTTTTCTGCGCTTCCTCTAATTTTGTCTAGTGCCGTCTATCACTTGACAGTGATGTCCATTAGTAGACAAGACATCTCCGGGGATCATTTCGGTGTTGGTTTCATCCTCCCAGTTTCGCAGCACAGTCCTTCATTAGGGGTCGGGCAGCTCTGATGCTGGTCCCCCTTGTATTTACCTTTCTTCTTCTAATTCTTCTATCTTCTGCCAGGAAATCTGCCTTGCCAAGCATGCAAATAAACACAACTTTGCACATAGGTCGACTCCAGTCCTTTGCCAAACTTCCATAGACACTTAAACCCTCTTTTCTTAGTAAAACGGCCCTGAGTTACAGCTGTACACCAAATCTCTTGCGTTCCATTGCGACGCATTGTGAAGTTTTAGATCGACTATTTTTGGCTAATGTTCCCCCCCAAAATAAGCAAGCTGGGGTTCAAGTGGTAATAATGTTGGGGCGATCGTGGGTGAATGGGTAGAGAGGCTGTCTGGTAATCAGAAGGTCACCAGTTCGACCCTCCGCTTGCTCATCTACGTGTCGGAAGTGTCCCTGAGCAAGACACTTGACCCCTAACGGCTCCCCACCGAGTTCTCCTCAAAAAGACATCTGAGCAAGCCACCTGCTGGGTGAATGGAGAAAATTTCCCCGAGACTATACTCCCCTTCCCTTTTCCTTTCCCTAACAGTCCTCATGGCTGGCGCTACTGCAAACATCAAAAGTTTACAACTTTCAAAATGTATAAAACGTGCTACCACTTTGCAACTTCCAAAGCAGGAATTTTGCTCAATTGACACCAAACTCGCAGCACTGCATCTTCACAAATTATTCACGTTTTTATTAAATCATCAAAGAAATTATCCCACGGGGATTACAAATGTTTTACTGTAAATGGTACAGCAATTGGCAGCCTCTTAACGTGCATGCTAAATAAAGCTACGATGTTACTGAAAATAATTGTCAAAATGTTGACGTTATGGTAGATGATAGAAATGTCAGAATTGTGAACTACCCTTGTGTAACCTATTGCACTCAATGCAAATAAAAGCCTAACATAAGCATTGTCATGTATAGAGCAATGAATCTTTAAAAAATTACAGTTGTGGAGATGAATTTGCAAAGAGAACATTCGAATGTACAGGTAGGATGGCAACGCGACAAACTTATTAAATCGACTGAAATGCAAGCACCATAGAGTCAAACAATGAAGAGAGTCGCCACCTTAATCCATTAACTAAGACCGGGAAAGCATCTGTCATTTTTTGATTTCTTTGACTATTAAAAAAATATCAGATATACAAGCTCATAGCACGGCACTCGCTTTGAGCTTGTAGATCTGCTATTTTTTTTAAAGAGAATTGGTGCAAATCTTTGAATATATATATATTTTTTAATGCGAACATTTGTAACTCAAACCTTTGCGTCTAGGAATTCTACAAATGTCTTCTAAATCCTAAGTTTTCTGACCCCCCCCCCCCCCCCCCCGAAGCAAAGATTTGAGTTTAAAATGTTTGCTTTGAAAAAATATGTATATTCAAAGATTTGCACACATTTTCCATGAATAGCAGATCTACAAGCTCATAGGGCGGCACTCGGTGCCGCGCTATGAGCTTGTATATCTGCTATTTTTGAATAGCCAAAGACATCTAAAATGACACGGATGCGGTCCAGCATTGAATTGGGTTCACACATTCAAACAGTGAGTGAGGGCATCGGCTGCAATTGGCAGCCAGTTGCTTCATAACCAAAACGAACAAGTCTACTGCATTAGAATGATGATTCTCAAACCTTTTTCATTTCAAGGACCCCTAGTTTGATGATCATTAGGCCACAAACCCCCATTTGATGTTATTTCTCTTTTCTTTTCTGCCCTTCCTTTTTTTTTATGTCTGGGACTCAATCTCCACAGTAAAATCTTCACAGTTGAGTTTAGTGTTATTTTTTTTGTACTCTTGAGTGTACAAATGGACCCAAATAGACTCACAATGTGGGACCCCCTGGAACTATGTTAATTATCTTGTAGGGCTTAAGTTTTCTTTTAAACACGGAAATTTGTTTGGTTGTTAAGTAACTTACAAAATTGTCCTAAAAAACATACATGAAAACATAATCGTGATAAGATCGCAGATCTTGATCCTGCCTGAAAAAAACCCCAGGATATGATATTTTTGCCTGTTATTGCTGCTTTGACCCAGACAGTACTATTAGCTTTGACCCAGACAGTTCTGTTAGCACTCCTCACTTGTCTTCCTCTTCTTTTCAACTTTTTGTACTTATTCCTGTTTTGAGTTTTAATTGTAATGTTTTTGAGTTAGCCGAGGTAGTTATTCTGGTGGCTCACCTCTTATGAATGATTATAGTGGAGGCCCAGACAGCCAAATCATTCTAATGAGGACTGGTTCTTTGTTGCAGAGTCCGACTCAAATGTCCTGGAAAACTAGAAAGTCATTGAGACCAAGTCATCCATCTCTCCAATATGCCCATGTGTCTTAATTTAGAAAACCGCCTGTGTGAAACAATAGTCCTCCCAACCATTCTAACGCACTCTAAATGCCCATTATGACGTGCCAGCCTCTGTGCTCCCATAATGCATTCATTATTCACGGGATGGGTTCGAGTCGGATCTTGGCAGTTAAGAGTTCAGTGTCTGTATTCTTCAGCTGTCCCAAAATGATGGATAATTTATAAACGGGTGTTGGTTTACATTCTTGTTATGGTGTCACTGTAACTCTCATTGCCTTTATGGATATTCCTTGCATTGGAACTTTAACTATACATTTGCAAGGGTAGATTATTGTGCAACGCCTTGGTTTGATTTCAGAACTTGTCACCTTTTTCAACACATGAGTTTGCAGGTCTATATCTGTGGCATTTTTGGTTCTTCCAGAACACAGAACACTTGTGCGTTGAAGTTGAGCTTGTTCTCAAGTCAAGTTATACTAAGGGTGTGCCCTAAGGGTTTATCCTAGGTGCTACCCTTTTAAATATACAAAGCAAACATTCCCATTGGTACGGATAGTTCATTTGTATGCTGATGATAGTTTTGTACTCTGTTGAACTTGGGTTTCTGTCACTTTCAAAAGCATTTTATCACATCGTATAATGCATCAACTATTATGGTAGGGTGTAACACGGGCCCTCTTGCTGTAGGATCAGATTTTAGATGCTCATGTCCACTTACGGTATATGGAAGGTCTTGTTGCTGTATAGTATTGATGACTGTCACTAACGTTTTGTTGTGTACGAAACTTTACTGTCAGATCACAGATTTACGGGTGTAAAGTTTAAATTGATTTAATGACAATAATACACTTATCATTTATTTTCAAAACATGGTTACAAAATCCTTTACAATAACATAAAATACAGTGCAGCAAGGTAAAACAACAGTAAATTAAAACGAAAGGTAAAGAAGGAAAAATCCCGGTAGATGTAATCCCATGCATGTTCAGATGATCACGTCCAACTTAATTCATGAATATTACCGTAGTATAGGTTGCACGTATATTCCATAAACCCTGATTTCATGATCATGGCTGCATTTTCCATGAAAACAAAGTGACAGGAAACTCCTCCCCCATCATTTAGTGTGTATAATTTTGCACCACCTTCAGCACACACGCATCCTTTCTCCCCCTCCACTGAAAAGGTCTGTTGGCTTCTGAACACTGACGTGAATAACTGGCCTGCTTGGCAGAATAAGGGTTAACCCATTTAGACTACTACTTCTACAAGCTCGTAGCGTGGCACCGAGTGCCGTGCTACGAGCTTGTAGATCTGCTATTAACATTTGTAACTCAAATGTTTGCTTCTGGGGATTCTACAAATGTCTTCTAAATCTGTAACTTTTTTTTAAAAACTTATGTTGCTATAATGTCAGTGGTTCTCAAACTTTTTCATGTCAAGGACCACCCAAAATTTGACCGCCGACCCCCATCACAAAATATGTTGTTCCAGGACCCCCAAAAGCAAAGATTTGAGTTACAAATGTTCCCTTTAAAAATATATATATAATATATTCAAATATTTGCACAAATGGTCATGATTTTTCAAAAATGGCAGATCTACAAAGCTCATAGCGCGGCACTCGGTAGCGCGCTATGAGCTTTGTAGATGCTTTGTAGATGTGCTATCTAGTATTTTTCCCGTTTGCGTTCCCGGTTTGAATGGGTTAAATAATTAAACCCGACGTTGTTGTCCGCGAGAGAGAGCTTGTGCGACCTCCAGGACACATGCACTGTGTCTGGCTGTCTGGGGAGACGGCACCTCAAGCCATCCTCGCCACACCATCACATCTGTCATCTTTAAAACGAGCTGGCAGTGAAACCTCGCCGCCCCGACACTGTCGAGTGACTTTGACCAAACTGCATCAGACCAGCTGGCTGACTTATGTCAAAGTAGACATGTTTTATGTACAAAGTGGTGTGATGGTGTGGACCGTCTTAACGTCATCATTTTTTTTTTAAATCTGGTCTTGGGGTGGTCCTTAACCACTTTACAAAAGTTGTGCCTCAGACGTTAGATATCTAATCGTTTGGCTACTATGATACTACTGTGGTCTAGGAAATTGTAAAAATGTGTTGGGAATAACCCAGGCATCAAGGTAGTGATAAACCAAGAAACATTGTTTACACTCATATTTTGAGTGTAAACAGCTTCATGGTCTTAAATGGGGGCATGGAGCAATGCAAAGGATCTTCCATTTGAACGCGCCTCTGACCTTCAGGCAAAAATGAGGAACAACTGTGATCCGCACATATCAGGGATTTACACAGCCCTTTGTGAAACGCACGTCGGTTTTTGCTTAGAGAAAATACACCCTCCTTTAGTCACTTTATTTACGACCAGCGTGAATCGGGCCCAATGACATGAACTAGAAAAGTGCCGCACCTTGGAGAGCAGATCCTCGCCAGGGCAGGGCACTTTTAGGCTGATTTTTGAAACATTTGGGGTGGCAGAGCTTCCTTGGCCTACTGGGAATGTGTGCATGCAAAGTTTCACACCGATCGGACTTGGCGTTCATGATTTTGTGGCACCGCAAATTTGTGGCAATCGTGGTTAAATGGAATTTGAAAAATCTGACGGATTAGACAAAAGACTGTGCACAAATCAGCCGCATGGTGGCGCTATAGCAGGCCGCTTGGAATAATTTGGGGTGAAGGTTGTTCATTGGCCTCCTGGGAGTGTATTTCACGCCGATCAGTCCAGCGGTGCCCGAGATTAGCTGCTCACAGATGGACAGACAGACAGACAGACTCACAGGAGCGATAACATAATCCCTTGCCTTTGGCCGTTCTGGCCTGGGGGTAATCATTAGTCCATTTCCCCTTAATGTAACCAGTCACATTTTTACACTTGGTAGATAGAAGTGACAGCAGAATGGGTAGTGTAGTGTGTGTGTGTGTGTGTGTGTGTGTGTGTGTGTGTGGAAGGTATGGGTAGTGTGAGGAAGCAGCAATTTGAATCGTTTAAGGAGTCATCATGAAATATTAATGGCCAGGGACACAGGGGTATACTGTAGGTTTTAATCTGCGGCCTAGGCCCACCACCGCTGATACAACGGGAGGTTTCAGGCTCTGCATACTAGACAGAAACACTTGGATTTTGTCTCCCTGTCTTTTTTTTTCTCTCCTCCCCTCGTTCCTTCAATTGAGTCTCCAACTTTCTCATCATCTGCTTATTACCGGGGCTTTCAACGCTGTGTTATTGCCAAACATCATCTCTGCTGCGTGCGTGCAACTCCCCATGTCGGCGCAGAATAATGTAAGCAAATTTAATGAACACACCAGCTCCTGATGGTTCCTTGTCAGGGTATCTGTGATATATTATTGGTGAGTGGAGAAGGAAGCGCCGGCCGGAACTGTAATTCAGAAGGTGTGAAAATCACATTTGTTTACAGCACAGGGTGCCGCGCAGTACGCAGTAATTGTCTGTGCCATGAATGTTTTTTTTCTTCTGGTGGTTGCTTTTTTTTACTTTTTTTTATATAGGTGTGTTTTGCTCGAGGACCTTGTCGGTACTGACGATCAATGGTGGTGTGGTGGATTGTTTCCTACACCTGGCTTCCTTGAGAGATGCTTATTTATTGTGATGTTCCTGTTTTAATTAGTCTTTCACGAGAGGCTGTTTGCACACAGTATCCTCGTCTTCTAGCCTGTCAAGAGCATCGGTTTGACATGCGTTGCTTGAGCGAAGACATTTGCGTGCTGCTTTTGCAAGTGGTTTCGAGTGTTATCATTGCTTAATTTTCACCACACCTAAATCTGTCCGTCTTTGATTATCAGACAGAATGCTCAGAGGAATCCATGTCATTTCTCCATGGGGTACGCTGGCTGAGCTGTATCTGGATTTATCTCGAGCAGCATTTTATTTGGTGGGATGATGCTTGTTGATGATGTTGGTGCTGTGCAGTAATTATGATGGCTGTATGTAATTAATTGCAGTACATAAAACACTAATTGCAATTGGAATCAGATTCCAATTGATTAGGCTACAGTTACACTAAGTGGGAATCAATTAGAAGTTTTTTAACGTGATTAGTAATCCACACCTACAGCTAATTGAATGATCTATCTTCCATCTTTTTTAACCGTGAGTGAACTGATAAAATAAACATTTATTTTCTCTGCCTTAGAGTTTTGTCAGAATAAAAAAAATAACCCATGCAGTTTGAGGGAGATTTTGATGTTTGCATTTCCTTCGGCCAATCGCAGTGTGTGCATGGGCACACTGCGATCTGGGCAAACAGCGGGAGTGGGGGGTGTAGGGCGTGGCCTTGTGAGCTAGCGGAGCTGGTTGCTGTGTCCCACGTGGGACGGAAAGGACAGGTGAGGGAGAGGAGGAAGAACATGCAGGGCGAGGCGACAAGAAGGCATTTAAAACGAGCGGTGCCTTAGCAGATGCAGAGCAAAATCGCTAGAAATCGTTTTTTAGCTACTTTGCGAGTCGATCTTCGATTCTTTATTCAGTTAGCCGTTACGGCCCCCCTAAAAGCCACTTGAGATTGCCAATAATGTAGATTGGAGGTTTGGAAGAAGTTTAAGTAGTGAAAGTTAGTCCCTTTAGTTTCAGTTCCTTGGGCTTTGTGAAGAATGAGTTCAAGACCACCTAGCCAGTATGTACCTTCATAACACTGGCTTACCAAACTCCCACTCAAGTATATTCTAGGGTGGTGGGGGTGGTTCTTGGTGCTGATGTTGAATGTGTGCGTGTGTGTGTGTGTGTGGGGGGGGGGGGGGGGGTGAGGTAGGTAAACCTCCCACGGCTCCTTTCTGCACCCCCCCCCCCCCCCCCAGCAGCGACTGTATCGCTAATGAAGAGCTCAATTTAGCCAGTGACGTGCCACCAGCCCAGCCGAAGGAGCTGAGTGGCTGAGCCCTGTGCTGACATCACACAGCCCTGCCGTTGATTTGGCGCTGTCTCCGAGGCTTCGGAGCGAGAGTCTCGACCATGGGCTCGGGTGCTTAGACAGAGACGGAGCGGCGAGCAGAGCAGAAAGAGAGAGACGCGCGAGTCCTAGAGAGCGTGAGCGAGCGTGAAAAGGGGGAGAAGAAAAGAAGACTAGAGCAGAGCAGGGGAAGGGAGAGGAAAAGGGGGGCTGTTTCGGAGAGCTTTTCTCCGAGCAGCAACTTTCACAGCCAATGCAGCCTCTGGTACTATGGAAACTAATCCCCTGACCAATGGAAATAATGCAGGCTACGATGTGGCAGGTATGTGGTTCACACACACGCAGACAAATGCAGGTAGCACGGCACGGCAATGTCCACACCTTGTTTTACACCTGCTTTTGTCTGAAGGCTGTTTTTTTCCCCCCCTTCTGTTGAACTGAATAGGTAGTCTAGCTTCCGCCTCTGTTTACCTTTCCTTTTTTTTTCTCTTTAATTATGTGATTCAAGTGTTATTTAAGGACAAACTTCTGAGCGCTCTGAAGTTCCCCGCCTAGTCTTACTCTGTCATTCAGAAAGGTGAAAATAATTTAGGTGCTTTTTTTTTTAGTAACCACGATGTTGGAGATATGAAAAAAAGAATATATATATAATTGTCATTTTGCATTGTGTTTGCTTTTCCAAAGGCTTCTCGTGCCCTAGGTTAGCTAGAAGGGAGGGGTGGTGGGTTTTGGTGGGGGGGGGGGGGGGGGTCGGGGGGTTGAAAGCAGTGTGCTATCTCCCCCCCCCACTGCGATCTTTTGATGTGGCATGAATAGTGCGACAGTCCTCGGACCCAAGCTGCTCAGTGGCTTTCTAAACCCACCCCCCACCCCCCCGCTGTGCCATGCTTGGACATGGAATGGAAATGCATGCAACTGTCTGAACCTTATGCTCGTTCTTCATTTTACTTCAATGTTGAAATCAGTCCGCTCACTCGCAAGATGGGCTTGAGGACACAGTGGCTTTTGCAAAGGAAAAAAAAAGAAATTTAATAAGCTGCCTGGCGTCTGTGCAGCGTTGTTAATGCTGTCAGTGAGTGTTGAGTGTTTTCATTTTAATTGTGCCGCTACTACTACTAACCAGTGGCTGAGAGAGAAATCTGCGGAAATTTTGTTTTTGGTTGACGTTTTGTGTGTGCGTGCGTGTGTGTGTGTGCTGACAGGTTCCCGGGAGTTTGCACTTGTAGTGTTATATTTTTTTCTGGATGGTTCTTTTAGCTTGGCGTCATTTGGCTGATGAATGGCTTTTACGCCCTGCAGTAAGTGCCCTTTTTTTTTTTTATATATATAGTTAATTGGTAATTGCAGTGATTCCATTCCATGTATGATACCTTAGGGGGCCGTTAGCAAATTATTTTTATGCTAACTATGCCTGAACCATGGCGTAATTGGCAGAGCGGGACCACTTGTATTCAGTCTCCAGAATGTCTGCATATAATTTCTGCTAAATGGGGCAATCAAGTCCCTGGGACGAAAAAAATATGGTTAGACAAGGTTAGAAATGGGGTTGGTCTCGGACGTTAATGGCTACTGCTAGGTCCTTGGCAGTCAATTCAGGCCCTCACTGCCCGCTCAATGTCCTTTGATGTTCTGTAATTGTAAAATCTAATGAAGGGGACGCATATTCGTACATCCAATTTTCAATGTTGGTGTAAAATGTCACCGCTGTGGGTACACGTCGGCTTGGTTTAGTCCCAGAGCCAAGGTCAGTGGCCTTTTGTTCACAGCCCCGGCATAATGAATCAGTTTTCTAGCTTCACTATGAGGTGGTGGTTGGAGAAGTGGGGTGTGGGGGGGGTGGGGGGGTTAATGGCGGACCCAATGCAAGCCCCAGAGATGCACTCCAGATAGCGTTTAACATTAGCCAGGAACAGGCATAATTGCATTAAGATAAGAGGAAAAGGCAAGGGAATATCTGGCTCATGAAGGCAATTAAGTGGTGTAATTGCTATATGGATGTAGCTGGGGCACAACGGCTAACCTCCATAGGAAGTCCTCATTAGAGGACGGAGTGGCAGGGCGCCTTCTCCCAGCTGAAAGGGGAAAACGTGTGGGCTATTTGATCCTTATCGTACGGGTTTCATTTAATTCACTTCAACCCCCGTTCCCGTTTGGTAATTGAAAGGAATGCTTGCGGTAACCTCAGCGTAGCCTTGAGGTCAACTAGCCCTCTCAGTGTTGGGGGGGGGGAGGGGTGGAGGGGGGTGAATATCCCCCCCCACCTGGCAGGGCCCTCAGAAGCTCTCCCGGAGGATGATGCTGTGATGGCTTGCGGTTTTCCAAGATGATTGCCATGGTCATTACCTACCTGACCACGGCCCTGTTTAAACCCAATTTTATACTTAAGGCTGTTTGAAAAATAGCTGAGCTCTCACAATGAAACTCATCGCAGTGCGTTACAGGGTTTGTGAGCGTGTAGTCGTATTTTCCTTTTTTTTTAATTATTGGGAAATGTATTGGGAAGTGTATGATAATGACATGCCCCCCCCCCCCCCCCCCCCAAATAAGGATGCCTGGGTTAATGTGGTTAACCACTAAGTTAAACCCCATATTTAGGGCCTTATACTAGTGTTTTCTGTTATTGTGGGGAAGGGCTTTCGCAGGAAATTAGCCGATCGATAAGCTGCGACGCGTTGTGAGCTTGTCGATCTGCTATTTTCCTGCGAAAGCCCTTCCCCACAATAAGGATGCTGAGGGGTTTTTAAGTGGGTTTAAAGGCTCTCGTCTCCTGATGTAAGTCTGCAGAACTGGAAATGTCCGCTTCTGATGATGAGCCGCCGCTTCCCTGACGACGAGGCCTGGGGCTTTTGATCACGGCTTGGTGTCGGAGCAGATGGCGATGGACGTGGTGGGAAGGGGGGTTGGTGGTTGTGGGGTAGGTGAGCTCACCCCCCCCCCCCCCCCCCGGGTTGCTTTCTGTGTCTTAATTCACAGGCGTTGTTAACCCTTTAAGACCTGAAGCTGATTCTACAAATGTCTTCTAAATCCCAACAGTATTCTAAAAAAGCGTTTCTATATCAGTGGTTTTCAAACTTTTTCATAATTGTCAAGGACCCCCAAAATTATATGCATTTGGCCGCCGACCCCCCCACCTCAAAATATTTTGTTCCAGGGACCCCCAGGGGCAAAGATTTGAGTAAAAAATGTTTGCTTTAAAAGAATACATATTCAAAGATTTGCAAACATTTTCACAATTTTTCAAAAATTGCAGATCTACAAGCTGCTACGAGCTTGTAGATCTGCTTTTTTTGAATAGCCAAAGTGTAAAATAATGCTTTTTTTAAGCTCAAATAAAAAAGTGACACAGATGCGTTACAGGTCTAAATGGGTTAAAGTGCGTGCCTCTGGGTGCGTGAGGTGCGCACAACAGTCGAGGCGTGCATGTGTGCACCACCGTAGTGCCTTTTTTTTTTGAATGCAGCGGAATCGGCAGAGCGGGAACGGAACGGAACGGGATGCGCTTTGTGAGGGGAGGAAAAATGAAGGGACTTGACATATTTCTAATGCTGGATTGGCGCCGCATGGCTCTGAAAGGATGCTATTGAAGAGAGACCCCACAATTCCATCCCCATCGCCCCCCCCATTGTATTTTTAGTAGTACCCTCCCCCCACGCCCATCATCCACTACTGTCAGCCCATCAGAGTAGTTCTCCCTCCTGTAATTTGTATTCGTCGTTGACGGCAGCCAAACTGCCAATCATCCGTAAATATAATTGGCTGTGAAATAATAATAGTTAACACACATGGGCTGATGGGGACTATATTAATAAGACCGCTACCCCCGTGTGTGTGTGTGTGTGTGTGTGTGCGCGAGTGCGCACTTAATGCATGTTTGAGTACATGCACGCAAAAGAAGGACCATCTTTTTGTCTGTTGTCGTATGTCACGGTTGCAGATTAACTTCTTGATTCATGATGATCACTATTGGTTTTGAATACATTTTTTACACATCATAAATTCATGTTGTGGTAGTGCTATTTTCCTCGACCGAATCTGTCAACTCAACATTGGGGTCTGTTACCTTTTTATTTTTGTATGCCCAATTGCACTTAATGTGCTAACGACCTGCAAGGCTTTTTTTCTGCTCCATATTAGTACCCAACTTCCACGTTGGCACAGTGGTGGTGTACATAAACTATCCAGACAAAGTAGCACACACACCCTCCCCTTCCCCCCGGCCATTAATAGTGAAGGAGCGTGGCACCGAGACACTTCCCCTGCTCTCATTTTACACACCGGGCAGGAAGAGCCAACAGCTTATTTATCCACCCTGGCAAAATCAATAACTCCTCCACGCCTTGCTGTCACTCGCTGACACCAACACAGATAGCTCATTTGTATCTCCAAAGATCTATTCACCCTGTGTGTGTGACTGATGCGAGGTTCTGCTGGCCGGAATCATCTTAACAACACACACACACACACACACACACACACACACACACACACACACACACACACACGGGGGTGTGCGCACGCTCAACACTGGGCATTACGCACCATTACATCCATTCACCTGTAGTACAAATCGTCCGCTTCCCTCGCGGTTTCCTCCACAGAGATCTTTTATTTTTCTGTATTTCTCTCTTGTCCCTCTTAACCCCTAAATGTCAGCGATGGTTGTCTGAACAGAGGCTTGTCTGTTGGGCTGTGAGGGGGTCGGTTCGCTTGCTGTCTGCCAGTGGCTGGAGCACATTGGCCAATTAGCGCTAAATGTGGACACGGATCGTCCTCGCCTGCTCAGCAGAGCCTGCAGCTGCTCAGACGCCAGCCAAAAAGAAGTGGCAGCACCCCCCCCCCCCACACACACACACACTACCCCCACTCTGCCATTGTAGAGAGAAGATAGAATGACAGTGAGAGGAAAGAGGGAGAAAGAGGGATACAAAAAAAAAACAAGCAAGCCGAAAGAAAACAAGAGCGACTCGCGGCCTGCTGCTGTTTTTCCCTGCTTAAAAAAGAAAAATACCTTTCTGTTTTAAGAATGCATCGCAATGCGCTCCATCTGGCAGCTATGCATTCAAATTCAGCGTTTTTTGTTGTTGTTGACCAAGTCACCTTCGTCGTTTTGCGCGGCATCTGCTCACAGAAACGGGGACGGACGCCTTCAACGAGACGGCAATCCGACGATCGAATACATGTCCATCTCTTCGGCATGCCCGCTTCGGAAACCTTTGCGTTCCCGTCATGTGACTTGTTTGAGGACTTAAGTTAAATGTCAGAGGTTGCTGATGTGACAGCCTGCTGCACAGGCTGTGTTTTTACCGAGGGCTTCACAAGAGGCTCTTCTTTTTTTCAAATGGATACCTGGAGTTGCTCCACTCTCCATCACTGTTGAGGCCAATCCCCCTCCAACCCAGCCCAGTGAGGCTCCATCTGTGGATGCATCACTGCGGGGGTGTTTGAGGGAAAGGTCGACCAGGCGTGGGTGTTATTTCTCTCTCTCCCTCCCCTAGAGCCCGTGGGGGGAGGGGCAGCAATTGGCAAGCGAGGGAGGGGAAGAGAGGGAGGCAGAAGAGGAGAGAGCGAGCAAGCTCTCATGAATTCCATAGCAGCTCTTCTCTCGGTGCATTAAAAGCATAATTGTCCTTGAGCAGTTCGCTCAGAGAGAGAGAGGAGGCGGGAAAAAAAGAATGATGTGGAGTGCCTCGCCGTGCCCTCCGCCAAAGCGAGAGCCGCTGGAGCGCAGCTCCCGCGGTCACGGGCGGGCAGAGTCAAGATGTGGGGGACGTGAATGGCCCCTGGCAAAGTTGTCACTCACCGCGGAGGGCGGCTGGCCAGCCCACACAGGCGGGGGGCCGCCGCTGACATGACACGGAGGAAAAGGGACTCTGACAGACTCCACACGCCCCTGATGGACGGGAGCGCCGCAACTCCCATCCACGTAACCTTGTATCTCCATATTTCATAATTTTTTTTTGGTTCATTAATCTCTTACCTTCGCCATACTAAAGTGCTGCACAAAAGTAGCAAAAATAGCACACCTACAAGTAGGGGTGTGCCGATATATCGTGATACGTTTTCGTGGCGATATGTATCGTTTTGACGTTTTTGAAAAAAAATAAACTTTTTCCTGCAATAATATTAATGCAAAAACAGAAGTATTTGTTTGTATTTCCTTCCCCCCCCTCCATATATTTCCATACGCTTTCCCCCCCCCCATATATTTTCATAATAAAAAAGTGCCATATATCGTATCGATATCGTGAGCCCAATATCGTGTATTGTGAAATTAGTGTATCGGCACATGAAAATGGTTAGGTGTGTTTTATAAATATTGAACCACTGAAAACAAAAGTATTAACAAGAGCTTGGGACATTAGACCCATTGGAACACAGGTTTTTTTTCCTTTCATTTCCTGAAAAGTAATAGTTTTGGACATACAAGGTTTCAACACAACAGCGACATTTGCTTGTTGTGTGACTGATGCAGTGCGATGGCACACTGAATGATGGCGTTCATATGGCAGAATTAACAGATGTGCGTTTGCATTTACAAATGTATATGCAGCACCCTCCCGGACCCCCTCCCCAAACTTGCTCCGATGGCACCCCCACCAACTCCAGTCTCCCTGTCTCATGAATTCCAATCAGACGAGGCCATCAGCAGCAGCTTAAATAATGCAGCAGCCCCCGCGCCGCCTCCATTACTGTGATAAATGTGCTACATTGTCAGAGCGCCCCGGCCTCCGCAAGTGTTTGCTTTAGCTGTGCCCTGTCATTCCCAACTGTCCCCACGACGTTGGCAAGCTTCTAGCAAAAGGCAGGTACGCTATGGGGCTGTCGCGATTATGACATTTTTACTTTGACGAACGATATCATTGCGTTTCTGTCGTTGGAACATTATGAACAAAAATTACATTTCTGTTTGGCTTTTCAGGCTTTGTCACCAAAAGGTGCACCGGGCAGATATGACAAATATCTTGCATAATTTAATAACTTTATGCTTTAAAAAAAAACACATGAATAGTGGAAATAGTCGGATGTGCCGCGTTTTCAGCTTGTAGATCTGCCATTTCCACTATTTTTGAAAATGTTTGAATAATATATATGAACATTCTTCAACATGGTAATGATTATGACGATCATGCCAAAAGTAATTGAGAATATGTAATCATTGTGACAGGCCTAGGTACGCAGTGTTTGTGAATGGGCTCGCAGTGTTTTCTGAAATGACTAGCCCCCCATACTTGGCCTTGGCATGACTGGTTGACCCCAAATTAAAAGCCGTCAACAATAATTGAGGCTACCACTGGACACGTATAGAGGGCTGCGCTGAAATATAGAGCTTGTCAATTATGGCATCAAGCCAGAAAAAAAGTTTGGCAGGGCTTTAAAGGGAGATAGACCCTCACCTCTGTTTCGCCCATGGAAAACCAGCAGAGGTACGAGTGCCCAGCTACGTTGTTAACCGGATTACGGGCGCACGCTGCACTTCTACTTGACCTTCCCAGCCACCTCTCCGACAAGGAAACGTCCTCTGTGAACGCTTGATCGCCCCTGGGCAAGCGGCTCTCAGAGAGAGCGCAGTCTTCCAACGGCTGCCAGCTCTCTTAACTTCACAGAGCACATGGGCTTAGAGGGGCGAGGTGAGCAGGGATATGGAAACATTAGCCTTCAGAGACGGCCCCTTGCACTCGTGGCTGGCTGGGAACCATGGGAGATGATGATGAAGAAAAGGAAAAAAAAAGAATCAAAGCCAAGACAGACGGCATCATCAGCTCACTGCTCAGCCAGGCACTGCCTTTTTTTTAACCCATTAAGGCCCGAGTCCGATTCTTAAAATGTTTTCTAAATCCTAACAGTTTTTTTGAAAAAAATATTTGAAAAAAATAGCCAAATAAAACTAAAATGACACAGATGCGTTCCATGTCTTAATGGGTTAATACAGAAATAACTGGAATTCAAATGCATGTTACCATAGCAGAGCCTATGTCTTTCTCCTGAGTGGGGATGGGGGATTGCTCTTATCGTGCACAAGAGGTATTGATGTGACGGTGAGAAGCTTTTACAACTGCTAAATAACATACTGTACCAAAACCTCCCCCTCCCTTCTACGCTTTGCAGGTCACTAAGGGGCATGAGAGGCTTGTCAGAGGCCAACGCCGTTGTGAGCTGGACCCAGCACTGTTGACGGGGACATGGGCCTCTTCCTCAGGGCTTCCAGCACGCGCAACACGACAAGCCACCACCTGGGTGACCGCCACACGCAACAACAACACGACCACCACCACGGCAGCAGCAGAACTCAAAGGGACCCCGCGGGCTTCAGCCACCTCTCTGGCGCCACGCCACCGCAGGCCCTGCACTCAGCAGCAGCACAGTTGGTAAGCTCACACACACACACACACACACACACACACACACACACACACACACACACACACACACACACACACACACACACACCATCATCCTAATAATATCCGTCAGTGCCTCGGGTTCCGTGAGTTAGTCGTGCCAGCGACTGGATCTTTGAACAGAGCATTAGCCAAGGGGCCAGCCTGACATATTTACAATGAGGCCGATACGGAAGAGAGACAGTTCATATGAATGGCCTGTAGGTGGCCTGCAGGTGTCAGAAAGAATATTCTCTCATTGTAAGTGGATGGGTTTTTGACGAACTTTAGACTAGATTTTCTTACCTTAATAAAAATGTTCATAAATTCTACATGCTTCCAGTCGCTAGTTTAAAGTCTCCTTTCAATCATCATGATATGCGTTTTGCGAAATTATGGTCCCATTTATTCTAAAATTGACGATAAAGTAGGCTATTCTCTAAGAGGGGCGGGATGATTTGATTGACAAGGTACAGAACCAATAGCATTCATTCCCCGCCCCACTCTTGATTGACAAGCTACCCAACCAATAGCATTCTTTGGGGATTGTTTTCCGGTTCCTTTTCCCTACGTGCTTTTGGGCTTATATTAGAGATGGCGGATTTCAAATTCCTGAACAATCGGCTTCATTTTCGGTCTGTAGAAACCAGCGGTCTGGCTTTGTCCATCTCTTTTATACAGTCTATGGCTCACACACACGCACCATCATCCTAATAATATCTGTCAGTGCCTCGGTTCCGTGCGTTAGTCGTGCCAGCGACTGGATCTTTGAACAGAGCATTAGCCAGTCCAGTGACGACAGTCTCGAATAGCCGAAGCCAAGACGAGCAAACGCAACCGAGCGAAAGACCGGGTGCGCAAGATGACTGGGATGCCAGCGCGCTGACAGGTTGCCAGATAGGAGATAACAAAGGGAGATGGCTTCTCAACCATTTCCTCCCTCCACCCCCCACCCCTCCACAATAAGGAGGAGACAGGTCCCCAGTGGCCGGCTGGCTGGCCTGCCGGCCTGCCACGGCTGAAGCTCCGCATATGGGAGTGTCAGCGTCTTCGGGGCGAAGGCGCAGCCGGGCCCTGGCAAACGCCGTCGCAAGAACGAAGTGCCATCTGGGCCCACTGACGTGGCACCAGATGCTGTCAGGGCTTAGCATGATCGGGGGAAGAGTGCCACTCGTGTGCGCGCATCTCACTCTGTAACGTGTTAACCCATTAAAACCGGGAACCCGTCTGTGTAACCACTTAACCATTATTTTATACTTAATAGCAGATCTAGCAGATTTTTTTTAAAGCAAACATTCTTAACTTTTTTTTTTAAAGCAAACATTCTTAACTTGAATCTTTGCTTCTGGGGGGTCCCTGGAACAACATATTTTGTGATGGTTGTCCGCTGCCAAATACATCTTTTGGGGATCATTGACATGAAAAAGTTTGAACCACTGATATTATAGCAGCATACGTTTTTCAGAAAACTGTTAGGATTTAGAAGACATTTGTAGAATCCCCCAGAAGCAAAGATTTGAGTTAAAAATGTTTGCTTTAAAAAAAATATATATATATATATATATATATATAATCAAAGATTTGCACACATTTTCACGCTTGTTCAAAAAATAGCTGATCTACAAGCTCATAGCGCGGCACTCGGTGCCGCGCTATGAGCTTGTAGATCTGCTATTTTTGAATAGCCCAAAGAAATCTCAAAATGACACGGATACTTTCCCGGTCTGAATGGGTTAATGGAAGGGTTTTAGATGCCCACACTTCTCATTAGCGCGTCGCCACTTTCCATTCCACTCCCCCGGGGTGCCAGGTGCTCCCCGTGCTCTCCGGCACTTTGGTTTTCATTATTCCTATAGCAGGGAGGGGGCGAACGGTCGGGGAGAGGCATGGGGAGGGCTCGAATTTTGAGTGCCGCATTATTATTATTATTAGACAGTTGGATGTTAATATCAGATTGTCATTGAGGTTGACCTCATCGATCTGTTTGTGAAATGTTCCCAGTGCCCCTGGGCGACACGAGAAACAGTTTAATAAATTGTTGACAACAGTGGTGGAAAAAGTACTCATATTTTTTTTACTTAAGTCAAAGTATCAATGTTGCAATGTAGAAATACTCTGTTACAAGTATAAGTCCGGAATTCAAAATTGACTTGAGTAAAAGTACAAAAGTATCAAAATATACTTAAAGTATAAAAGTTAAAGTACTCATTATGCAGACTGTCCCATTCCACAAGGTTTCAAATGTATACAAATCTGTTGAAAATAGCAGATCTACAAGCTCACGCATCGTGAGCTTGTAGATCGGCTATTTTCAAATGGCCTGAATGTATGTAGGGGCTGATGTGTGTTTTGTTGCGAACGCGGAAGGAGGCGCGCGC
Source organism: Gymnoscopelus braueri (assembly GCF_963280865.1). Taxonomy (NCBI): domain Eukaryota; kingdom Metazoa; phylum Chordata; class Actinopteri; order Myctophiformes; family Myctophidae; genus Gymnoscopelus; species Gymnoscopelus braueri. The sequence continues at coordinate 47,570,344 of NC_137618.1, read as the reverse complement.
CGCCCAAGTGGAGCTTACTATGAAACCGTGCTCGGGTTGTGTGTCTGTGGCTCTGTGTGCACTGCCTGTGTGCAGCCGCGCCCCCATGTGACTCACGCTTAGCCTGGTTCCAGACGAATCTGCCTTTGCAAAATTGCATCGCACTTTAGCCCTCGGCAGATTAGGTCTGGCCCCCCTCAATAGAGATTTCATTTCTCTCCCTCCGAAGTCGTGAGGGACCAATCAGGGCCCAGTATCCAAATGTGGGCGGGCTTATCACCTTATTTGGAGCAATGACGTACAAGGAAGCACTGCTCTGATTCGTTCGTAAAAGGAAGCACTGCTCTGATTGGTTTAGGTCTAACCAATAGAGTCCGTTTGGATTTTTTTATAACCGCCCCTTGGAAAAAAATCTAACGTTGATAGGGACCAGACTAATATCCACGCAGTGTGTCGTGTGATATTGTCTGGCCACGCGAGGCTAACTCACGCTCTCATTGGCTGCTGACAGATCTCAGAGTGGAGCTTACTATGAAACCAACCCGATCGCCCCCCAAACACGGTGAAATAGCACGGATTGACAAACGGCAATTCCGTGCATAGATGACTAGGAACTCCGAAACTCCGTGCATAGGAGAACCATATCCCCCCCCCCATTAACTTCAATACGAGGCGGAGGCAGTCACGTGACTTTCTCTCTACGCTCTCCCATCACGGTGAAATAACACGGATTACAAGTCCGTAAATACACAACATAACAATTAAAAAAAGACAAAACAATATATACTTGTAATAATAATCTACAAAGTGTAACTAGTAACTAAAATTTTCAAATAATTGTAGTGGAGTAAAAGTACAATATTTGCCTCTGAGATGTAGTGGAGTAGAAGTAAAAGTACTGAAAATTGGAAATGCTCCAGTAAAGTAAAAAATACCTCAAAATTGTAATTAACTACAGTAAAGGTACTTAGTTAAGGTTGACAAACTGCCTGTCTCTCTTGTCTGTAGGTCTCCAGCTCTTGGTAGACACTCCAAGTAAGCCTTCTCTAATGAGGATGTCTGATACTGTCACTGTAAAAGAGACCAGCGACACTATGAGAGGCCTGGAGACGGAGGAGAACCACCACGCCACGCCGGCCGTCGCCCCCGACGACGACCACGGCGACGGCCCGACCAAGAGCGACTGCAGGTACTGTAGGCCCGTCACAAGTATTACATCACCGTCTAATCGCAATTATTTGATAGAATCGCAATTATTTGATAGAATCGCAATCATTTTTGCATAATCGCCATAATCGTCATAATCAATTCCATTTAAAAAAAATGACATATTTTGAAAAAATGTCAAAAATAGTGGTAATAGCAGATCTATGAGCTCAAAACGCGTCGTAATGCGACACGTTTTGAGCTTATAGATCGGCTATTTCCACTATGAACTCATTCAGTGCCAATTAAATAGAAAAATGTGTGTACTGTGCCAGCGATTTTCTTACCTTCAAGTAGTCACAGAATATTTATCTCCAGTATGATCGATCCCCTGACGGTTGCTAATCACTGAGGGTTTACACCGTGTGGTTTCACAAATGCAAACGAGGTCATCGCGACCTCGTTGACGTTAATTGTCTGCCTTTGAAAATGGCATGTCTTGACCAAAAATACATAGTAAAAAAATAAAGTGCACAGGAGCAGAGATGCAGCCTTTTTAAGTAATAACTTAAACAAGAAGTGAATGGAGCAGCAAATCTTCGGATCACGATATCTTGGGTTCTGTACGGAAAAAACACGTCATTGGCACTGAATGAGTTAATGTTTATTTTTAAGTATATAATTAAATGTGTTATTTGTCATATCTGCCCTGTGCAACTTTTGTTTCCAAAAGCTAAAAGCCAAACAGAAATGTCATTTTTATTCATAATGTTCCGTGAATTTTCAACGACAGAAACACAATGAAATCGTTAACACATTCCATGCCAGAGTTTAATCTCATAATGTACTCACCAGTGCCAGCGTTTTATTGTTGTTTTTTTGTTTTTTTCATGTTGCCACAGACCTCGCTAAATAAGTTAAAAGTGCGCGTTCATTTGGTTCTAAACACACAGCGGATCTGTGAGAAACGGCCAGCGAAAATAGTTTCCAAATCCGAGCCGCCATCTTGAAGATACAGCGGATCAACGCTAAACCGTGATCAGCGAGGAGAAAAACAACAACCGAGAAAATCGAGTTTTAAACAGGATCCCAGACAGGAAGCGGATACGATCGGAAAAACCGGAACCCGAATAATTCGGTTTCCGACCGGAAACCGGAAACGGAAATGGATAAAAAAAAATCACACCCTGTGTGAAGTGGGCGGTGTCTTGCTAGCTAATCACAATACTGAATGGAGTCAACCAATCATGTACAAAAGATAAATACATTTATTGAAACACTCTTTATGATGGACGAAACCATAACTTGAAAAAAACCAATTTTTGGTTTTTTTCAAGTTATGGTTTCTTATATAGGGCTATGCACATGTGTCATGTGACACTGGCCAATCACAGTCCTGAATAGACTGTGATTGGCCAATCACAGCGCAGGATAATTGTACAAATTTCCTGGGCCCAGATCACAGCGCAGGATAATGTAAATTTTTCCAAATCTCACTTATAGGGGCGGTTTCACCGCCCAAAAATTCGGAAAGTGCACCTGGGACAATTTCAATGGGAATCGGCGGTTCGTGTAGATCTACGCGATTGGCACGCTGCGGCTTTAAATAGGTTCGCGTAGATCTACGCGATTGGCATTCAATGTGTTAAAAGCAAATTATTTGCGTGATAATCAATCGTCAACTTAAATTTGTAATGGTGACAGCCCTAACTGCACGGAGGAGCCAAAAGCCCCGCCTCAGGCCTCGGACCCCCAGCAGCAGCAGCTACAGCCACCTCCTCTTCCTCCACCTCCTCCTCCACCTTCTCCTCCTCCTCCCCCGGCTCACACCCAGCCGCCGTCTCAGCCGCCGCAGCCCGAGAGAGACGTCGGCGGCTGCTACCAAGACAAGGACGAAAGTCAGGTAATGAAATAAGAAATAAACCGGTTTTCACCAGTGGTGGAAGAAGTACTCAGATATTTTACTTAAGTGAAAGTAGCAATACCACAACGTAAAAAAGACTGTTACAAGTAAAAGGCCCTGTGTTCAAACTGTTACTTGAGTAAAGCCACAAAAGTATTGGCATCAAAATATACTTAAAAATACCAAAAGTAAAGGCACTAAAATGTTTGAAAATAACAGATCTGCAAGCTAACAACGCGTCGCGAGCTTGTAGGTCAGCTATTTAAATGGTATAAAATGGGGCTGAAGTGTTTATGTTTTTATAATGTCATAATGTATATCTGCAAAGTAGCTAGTAACTAAAGTTTTAAAATAATTGTAGTGGAGTAAAAGTACAATCATTTTTCTCTGAGATGTATTGGAGTAGAAGTAAAAGTACTGAAAATTGGAAATACTCCAGTCAAATTGTACTTAACTACAGTACTTGAGTAAATGTACTATAGTTACTTTACACCACTGGTTTTCACGCATCGGGCGTGTATGGCTGCATTCTCCTCCTCTCCCACGGTCCCCCCGCCTGTCAGCCCATTTTCCCCTCAACATTTCGCCTCACCCGCCCACCTCCCTTCCCCTCTAGAACTCACCTCAATCAACTCTCAGCCGCTCCAATTTCCTTATTGGAGCGCGGCGTGTCAGTCGAAGGGGCTCGGTTGGGTGTCATGGGACTGAACTAAAAGGTATATGTGCTAGGAGATGTTTGGGGGGCGGGGGGGGGGCAAGGTGGGGGCATTATTGGGCTTTTGTAATGGCAAGCAGAGTTGAGCAGGAGAAATAATTGCTTTCCGATACAACGCAATAGCTGAGGGGCCCCGGGGAGCCTCTGTGTGAAGCACAACCAATCAATTGTCAGATAATTGAGTTATGAGAACCTTGCACAGGCGATACCGTAGAAGGAGAAGAAGAAAAAAAAAAGCCTCTACCCGGTTATTATATGCTTGAAGGTTGTGGGTGGGTGGGTGGGGGGAAGGGGAGGGGGTGCAGCGTTGCAGCGTCCAAATTTCGTTCCCCCCCGTCCTCTCTCTGCTGACAGGGTAGCGGGCGAGCAAGCTAGTCCTCTCCTCCCCCCCCCCCCCCCCCCCCCATGCGCTGACATTTGGCTTGGCTCTGCCTCAGTGTTGTTGTCATCTGAAAGAGTGCTGAGCCTTTCATATTACGGTCCTCTCAGAGACGAGGCCCTCTCTCCTTAACCCATTAACACCGGAAACGCATCCGTGTGTCATTTTAAGATTTATTTGGGCTATTCAAAAATAGCAGATATACAAGCTCATAGCGCGGCACCGAGTGCCAGGACCCCCAGAAGCAAAGATTTGAATAACAAATGTTTCCTTTATAAAAAATATATATATATATTCAAAGATTTGCAAAAAAAAACACTATTTTTCAAAAATAGCAGATCTGCAAGCAGTGCCGCGCTATGAGCTTGCAGATCTGCTATTTCCCAAAGAAGAAAAAAAAATGACACACGGATGCGTTCCCGGTCTTAAAGGGTTAAGAGCCGGTCCAATACCATGGCAGTCACAGAGCGCAGGAGGAGAGCACAGGCTGCAGCCAGCCAGCCAGCAGTCAGTCCCTCTCCACTCCGCTTGTGAGAGCCAAGAGCCATGGAGGAAGGCACATAATCTCCGTCTGAAATCCCAGCTTATCCACCAACTTCTCCCATGTCACTCCTGGGGGGGGTATGGGAGGCAGAACAAACGTATTTTTGAAGCCATCTGTCTCTTACACTTTGCAGTTTTTTGATGGCTTGCTGCACACAAGGTGGAGAGGAAGGCATTGTGACCGTTTCCGTCGGCCATCCCTCTTTAGAGTCTAGAATTCAGATAAGCATTTGAGGCAATGTTTAGGCTAGAGCCTGACCGCTGACAGACGTTTGGGTCCGATTCTTAGAGAGTCCTAGACGACCGATTACCGATGTTTTGACAGATATTTTTCCAAAAAGTGATTTTTTTTAATCCACTTGAAAGACTTTGATTTGATTAAAGTTTGTATTTGATAAGTTTTAACGTGAGCAAGATTTTAAGTTTCGATAGATAAATTAATAAACACAGCCTGAACCACTTAAGCCCTATACAAAAATGTCCGATATAGCTGATCTATTAAGCTCACACAACACGCTGCGATGAGATGTGTTTGTAGGTCTGCTATTTATGAAATGTTTTTGCCTATAATGACATCCCCCAAAATGGCAACGCCAGGCTGAAAGTGGTTGAAAATCGGGACGCATCGGTTGCATACTTGCCGATACTGATATGGCTGTAGCATTTTGTTTAGGTTCGTCTGCATTGCCGGACGTCGAATCGTTCAATGGAACTGACACGGACACAATTTGAGGTCAACAGTTTATAGCGACAAGTTTTCAGTTTGCCGTGCGCACACAGGAATGTGGGATATGGGATCCTTTTCCCTACGAGTGTTGTGTGGAAACAAAGACTAGATTTATACTAATTCATGAAAAAGGGCAAGCTATTTCTCTAATGTAGCTCAAAAATAAAATAAATTCTTTATATGACAGACCGTTGTAGTATATTATGGTGACCGTAGCCATGTTTGGAGTTTAAGCCATAGTTTATCTTGTCAACATTTTTTTTTTAGTGGACCTGTTTTATTTGTATTTAATTTAGTTTTGATTGGTTTGACTGGTCAAGGTATTGAATACATCCTTGGGCCTAAAGTTGTTCTGATAACCGATACCAGTATCAGAAAAGGTGCCGATACTGGCCTATAATGCTGGTATCGCCAGTCTATGCCGATCCGATACCACGTCATTTATCACATGACGATATTTCATATACAGTCATATTTTGAATGCTTCAGTTATTGCACAACTGTTTCATACTCGTACTGTACTATTTCCTCTTTTTATTACTTTTAATAATTGTTGAAGTGCAGCTACAATTTAGTAATGGAATTGTAATTTATTCCTAGATGTGGTTAGATGTGGAGTAAAAGTATAGACAATTGGAAATACTCCAGTGAAGTAAAAGTACCTCAAAATTGTACTTAAGTACAGTACTTGAGTAAATGTACTTAGTTACTTTACACCACTGGGTGTATCGGTACGTCTCTACTTGGGCCGTTTGCACACAATGCTGACATCATGTCTCATCTCTGTCTCATTGCCCACCGTACAGCGACAAGCGCCCGGGCAGTCAGGGAAGCGGGCCAAGGTACAGTGGCAAGAGGCATGTCTGTAACAAAGTGTTTTTGTTTTTTTTGCTTGGTGGACCCATCAAATTCATCCAAATGTTTTTATTATTAACCCTTTAAGAACGGGAACGCATCTGTGTCATTTTATATAGCTTTGGCTATTCAAAAAATAGCAGATCTACAAGCTCATAGCGGACAAATACAATTACAATAATTATTTTGGGGGTGGAGGTCCACTGACAAATACCTATCATTTTGGGGGTCCTTGACATGAAAAAAGTTTGAGAACCAGTGATATTATAGCAACATAATCTTTTTTTTCAAAGAAACTGTTAGGATTTGGGAGACATTGGTAGAATCCCCCAGAAGCAAAGATTTGAGTTAAAAATGTTCACTTTAAATATATATATTTATTCAAAGATTTGTGCACATTTTCACGATAAAAAAAAAATTTGCAGATCTACGAGCTTGTAGATCTGCTTTTTTTATCTTATTAATATATCGTATAAATCTGTATTTTTGAATAGCCATAGCAATCTAAAAATGACACACAGATACAGTACGTTCCCGGTCTTAAAGGGATAAGTTGTAATTTATATATATATATTTTTTCTATTCATTTATTTTTTCAGGGTTTAGGGTTGACTTGCATAAAATGTGCTTGTTTTTCTGAGGGGGGGGGGGGTGTATAAGGGATGTTCTGCTTGTCTGCACGTTGCTGTCAGAGATGTTCAGAGCCATCACTTGATCACACCTTTGCAGTGATCTTAACTCATCATTAACACGTTTTTATTTTTTTCAACATTTGCCACGTTGATGACTTGAGAGAGCATGACGTAGTCTTGAAACTCTGGTGAAAAGAAATAAAAACATTAACAACCAAGTACATTGCTAGTGTGCACATTGTTTTTTTAATTAGATTTATTTTTGGCCTTGCATTGCACGGGAACCTGTTTTTTCTTTTTCCTTTTTTTTCTTCCTCTTGCCTATACGTCCCTCATAGCACTTTGGTTTGTGGTGTTTGTAACAAATCTCTCTGTCATCCATCCTGACTACTTCTTCTTCTTCTTCTTAATCATCACACCTCTCCCCCCCACCAGTCTAACTCAAAGTTTAAGTTAGTTCGGAGCCTGGCTGTTTGTGAAGAGTCCTCTCCTCCCCCTAGTACCTCCTCTGATCTACCACCAGAACATCAGGTAACCCCCCCCCCCCACCTGTTCTTCCAACAGTCAGCACCACCACCACCAACCCTCCAACACAGTGGTGTAAAGTAACTAAGTACATTTACTCAAGTACTGTACTTAAGTACATTTTTGAGGATTTTTTTCTTTTCTTTAATGGAGTATTTCCGATTTTCACTGCTTTTACTTCTACTCCACTATATCTTAAGAGGCAAATATTGTACTTTTACTCCACTACAATTATTTGGAAACTTTTATTAGTTACTTTTCAGATATACATTATGATATTATGAAACGTACATTAACCACTTTAGCCCTATTTTACTTTTGGTAGAGTAAATTTTGAATTCTGGACTTTTATTTGTAACAGTAACTTGTTTACTTGTAATATTTTGCAGTATTTTGCAGTATTTGTACTTTTACTTGAGTAAAGAATTTGAGTACTTTTTCCACCACTGCCACCGACACACACACCTAACCCTATATCCTCTGGTGTCTCAACTGTCATTTCAATACATATTCATAACATCCCCATTAACGCTCCCCTATAATGTCCAAACAGCCAAAAGAAAGGTACATACCGTTATAAAGTTATTCCCCTCTTTTCACCAGCTGTATTCCTTATTTCATCCTTGAGCAAGTTGAATTTCCTTAGCTTTTTTTGTTTGTTTTGTATTTCATCAAAATGCCACCATTTGAATAACATGTTTTTTTCCTCTCCAAAAATGTTGCTTTTATAATTTATTTTCACAAATGTTACAATTATCTGCAATTTACTCTCAGTAGAGCTCCTTAGCCCATTCAGTCCGGGGACGCATCTGTCATTTTAGATTTCTTTGTGTGCAAAAATACACATTTGTAACTCAAATCTTTGCTTCTGGAGGTCTCTGGAACAAAATATTTTACAAATGTTCGCTTTAAAAAAATATATTTAAAGATTTGCAAGAATGTTCACGATTTAAAAAAAAATGGCAGATCTAAAAGCACATAGCACGGCACCGAGTGCCGCGCTATGTGCTTTTAGATCTGCTATTTTGTAATAGCCCAAAGACGTCTAAAAATGACACACAGATGCGTTCCCGGTCTTAATGGGTTAAAACTAGAATTACGTGCAAATCTAGTTGGAGACTCAAATTATGTCAGAAAGATATTACTAAATACCCCCCTAGCGATGGTAAGGTGTATTGGATCCCAGTGAATTTGTTGTTTTGTCAAGACTTATGTGACTAACTCGGATAGTAGATATATACCGCCTCAGCTGAATAAATACCAAAAAACGGCTATAAATGTTGTGCTTCGCTGGAAACCAGTAGCAAAATATACTTCTCTATGAGCTGCCTCCTGCCTTCTTTCCGTCCTTGACCTACGCTCCTCCTACTGCATTAACACATTGACTGCCAATCACGTAGATCTACGCGAAGTGTGTTTTTTTTTTTTCCAATTTCACCCAAAGACCAAGGAGATATGATTAGTTGAAGATCTAGACTCCTATCCACTTCCTTGTTAACTTAAAACTTAAAAAGTGTATTTCGGCTCCTGAGTACTTTTTTTTTTCAATGAAAAACTCTGGCACTGGCTAAAAAAATATGCAATAATTCTGGCAGTCAATGTGTTAACCCGTAAAGACCTGGAACGCATCTGTAATATTTTTTATTTGAGCTAAAAAGCATTATTTTACACTTTGGCTATTTAAAGAATAGCAGATATACAAGCTCATAGATCTGCTTTTTTATTTTATTGTGAAAATGTGTGCAAATCTTTGAACATATATATTTTTTTAAAGCGAACATTTGTAACTCAAATCTTTGCTTCTGGGGGTCCCTTGAACAAAACATTTTGAGATTTTGAGGTCCGAGGCCAAAAACATAGTTGGGGGTCCTTGACATGGAAAAGTTTGAGAACCACTGATTATAGCAACATAACTTTTTTCAAAAAACTTAGGATTTAGAAGACATTCGTAGAATCCCCAGAAGCAACTTTCGAGTTACAAATGTTAATATATTCAAAGATTTGCACACATTTTCCACGATAAAAAAAAATAGCAGATCTACAAGCTCATATCGATGCACTCGGTGCCGCGCTATGAACTTTCAGATCTGCTATTTTTGAATGGCCCAAAGAAATCTTAAAATGATGCGTTCCCGGTCTTAATGGATTAAAGCTCTGTTAGCAAAGCTGCGTACTCGGACGCCCGAGCTGCTTTTCAGTTGGCGAGCAGCGTCGAGTCCGCCGCTCTTCCAACGTAAACGTCACGCTTGTACATCATATCACGCAACTAAGTATACATTAGGCGTTGCACCCCCCCCCCCCCCCCCGCAGAGGGGGAAGAAAATCCCTACTCCCAGTTCCACGCGTCATGTTGTGTACTTGTTCTGCTCTCTTCCTACTTTTGTATTGACTCTGAAAAGCATTAAATGAGGCTTTTTTTCTCCTCCAAATCTTTTTTTTTCTCTTTTTTTTTTTTTTATCAAAGAGGAAGACTTATTCAATCCCAGTGCCTCCCCACCCTTTCCAACCCCTCGTAGGGTCTTTGTCTGCATCGGTCGGGACAGAAAAGCTTTAAGCCCAGCACTCTGGATGCATATGGGCTTTTCCCATGCCTCCCCGCTAAGCCGCCACAGAATGTGTTTAATAGACGTCTAATAAACGGAGGGGTTTGCTTTTAAAGTCGTTTGTTCTGATTCCAGGTGCATTAGACACAGTCCAGCTCTTAAGTGGCTCCAGAGAAGTAAATAAACGGTTGCGGTTGTTTCCCCCCCCCCCCCCCCCAAACCAACCTGCACCCCCGAGGCTAGTCCACTGTGGCTGTTGTTTTATTCCATCCGTTTTTCAGTTTGTTTTTCCTCGGTAATAATTCACACCACGTTCTCCACCAGAAAGCCCTCTGGCTCTTAACCATTATGGCAGAGTGGTAAATAACACAACAAGCGAGCAGGAGGCGCTTTCTAGCACCGCGGCCATCTTAGAGAGACATTTGCGCGTTCATGGTGATGGATTGTACGTATCGTCTGTGTGCCGACGCGCAGAGGCTAGCATGTTGGCTTTTCTAGTTTCACGTCTTTATCTATTACCTGACCATGATTTTGCGATTTCCAAAGGAAATAGAATTGTTAAAGGAGTAGTCAATCAAAAAATTACTTATTTTCTATCTGTTAAACACCCCAGATTTTTTTTGTTTTTGTCGCATTCCTAAGCCAATAATGTGATGACCGGCGGAAAGATGCTAATATCTCCTAGCCTGGCATGGCCAGAATAATATCACTGCGTAGATATTAGTCTCTGTGTGGAACCTGCATTTCTGAGGGGCAAATAAAAAAAAATGCCTCTGGTGATAAACCCGCCCTATATTTACATACTGGTCTCTGATTGGTCCCTCACAACTTCTTTTTCAACAACTTTTTTTTACAATGAATTTTGGCTGTGGCACTCAGAGCCAAAATTCCATAAATAAGCTAGGCACTGAATGAGTTAAGAGGGGCCAGACCTAATCTGCCAAGGACATTTTTTTTTTTGCAATGACAGATTCGCCTGGAACCAGGCTAAATGTCTCCGGTAGGAGACACAGTCTCCTTTGAGTCTCCGTCGGTCATCAAATTATGTGTCCGAATTATTATCGAAAATAAGTGAACTACTCCTTTTAAGGTGCTAATTTGCAAAAGCTCAATTTGAACCATGGTCTGTTGCAAAATGCAATAACCGTTTATTTTTATTTTTATTATTTTTACCTCTGCTCCTGTAGGATGAAATTCAGATCCAGCTCACCCAATCGTTTGACAAAGAGGAGCCACCGACACTGAACAAGAATGAGGAAGACAAGGAGAAGAGCAGTGACAAGCTGGAGAAGCCTGACCGAATGCCCAGGAAGATGCTATCCCGAGGTGTGCCCAGTTTAAAAGTCTCTCTCAACCCATTTAGACCGGGAAAGAATCTGTCATTTTTAGATGTATTTGTGCTATTCAAAAATAGCAGATATACAAGCTCATAGCACTCTAGATCTGCTATTTTTGAAAAATCGTGAAAATGTGTGCCAATCTTTTAAAAGCGAACATTTGTAACTCTAATCTTTGCTTCTGGGGGGATTCTACAAATGTCTTCTAAATCCTAACAGTTTTTTGAAAGAACTTTTTGTTGCTATAATATCAGTAGTTCTCAAACTTGTCAAGGACTCCCCAAATGAGAAATGGCCATATTTGGCCGCGGACCCCCATAAAATATTTTGTTACAGGGACCCCCCAGAAGTAAAGAGTAATTTTTTTTCGCTTTAGATAATATAATATTCAAAGATTTGCACACATTTTCACGATTTTCCAAAAATAGCAGATCTACAAGCTCGTAGCGCGGCACTTGGTGAATAGCCAAAGAAATCTTAAAATGACACATATGCTGTCCCGTAGGTGTGTGCCGATACACTAATTTCATGATACGATACGATATTGGGCTCACGACATCGATACGATACGATATATGGTACTTTTTTATTATGAAAATATATGGGGGGGGGAAGCAAATGCAAACAAATATTTTTGTTTTGCATTATTCAGACATGCAAACTTGTAGCTTTTCAGCTACAATAGCCGTTTTGAATTCAAATAGGGCAATAGTGTGACACCTGACCCAAAAAAAACCATGTTGTCACCCTTTTCACCTCGGGGCTGTTTGCATGCCTGATTATTATTATTGTAAAAAAAAACAATAATAATTTCCCCCTTTTTTTCAAACCAATATTTTTTTCCCCCAAAATGATACATATCGTCACGAAAACGTATCGCGATATATCGCGGGACGATATATCGGCACACCCCTACTGTCCCGGTCTTAATGGCTTAATGTAGTTTGCATTGTTTTGTTTAAAAAAAGGTCATTTTCCTTTTAACACATCGACCGCCAGAGGTTAATCTCATAATGTACTCACCAGTGCCAAGGTGTTATTGTTGTTTTTTTGTTTTTTTCATGTCGCCATAGATCTTGTTAAAATCCTTAAGATTGAGCCGTACACGGTCTGTTTACTTCGGCGACATCTCACTGTATCTCCCAGTGAAAACCACGTGTCAAACGGGGCATCCATGTTGTAGTTAGAGCGGATTACGTTAAACAGTGATATGCGAGGAGAAAAAACTACAGGAAGAGAATTGAGTTTCAGTTTCGTCTGTAGAACGAGGGCGGACGTGATCGTCAAAACCGGATCCCAAATAATTCTGTTTCCGGTCATCAAACCGGAAACGGAAAACAACAAACAACAAAAAAATTCCGAAAGTGCACCCGGAAATTTTTAGCGCGAAAAGACCGTGGACCGTAGGGCTACGGTCTCGGCGCTTAACAGTTGGATTTAACGGACCGTAGGACTACGTTCTTGGCGGTTAATGTGTTAACCACATGAACCGTGGCGTCCTTTTTCTGGGCATTTCATAATGGGTGAACATTCGTTAAAAATGGCAAGATCTACAAGCTCACACCTAGGAATGGGTATCGTTAGGATGTTATCGATTCAAACAAAACAAATGTTAGAATAATAAAATGTGTTTGCTCTTTTAAGAGTTGACTGACATAAACTCTTAACTGTACAAACTGTGTATAGTCGGACCTGAGATGGATCCATACTGAAATGTTTTGTCCTGAAAATACTGGTGTTTAAATTCAGCAAACGCAGTTTTTAAACTAATATTACGTCAATAATTGTCAACTTTTTAAGAACTGTGTTGAATATAAACTCTCATATCATGTTTATTCACTACTACTAGTGCTACTAATTATAATAACTTCATTTACTGTCTAATGCACTTTTTAAAACCGAAGTTGAAGAGCTTTGCAGAAAGCAGTACCGGTTGAATCGTTTGAGGATAAATTTATAGCTTGATGTGTTGTGGCCTCTGAGAGCAGGACTCTGTCCTAGCACACAGTGCATCTCGCTAGCACAGTAGAGCTAGCCTCAACTAATCACGACAAAGCGACACTCCAGTCTCTTTGGGGAAAACTGACCGAAGAGAGAAACTGAAGAATGCCACTGAGCAGTAACGCATTTGTGGTGAAACTATTAACTAGTGACACTGTTAACTAAGGCCGTCACGATACTCGATACGTACCGACAATGTACCGAAATTGATGTTTGATACAGTGTACCGATTCCGAAATCAAAGGCTCGGAATCGGTAGCCACTCACAACGCGTCGCACCATGTTGTGAGCTTGTAGATCGGCTATTTAAAAAAATATCTTGAAATAAAATGTGGCATATTTGGAAGATTTTTGAAACATTCTAACACAAATCTGGTGTGGGGCTCCCTGGCACAAAACATTTTCAGATTGGGTTCAGGGACAAATGCGTAGTAATTTGGGGGTCCATCACATGAAAATATTTGAGAGCCATGAAAATATTTGATAAGCCCTGGTTAAATAATAATTAAAAAAATGTTTTAAGCAAGCCCAAATAAGCAACTACACTTTAGAAACTAGACGCGTCGCAATTCAGGGCAATTGCAGAGTGTGGTTGCACCGACGCTAGTCGCGGGTCGCTGCCGCCGGGACTCGAGGAATACGCTGGGAGGAATAACGTCGGAGGCTGTGCCAATTACATTGTCACGTAACTCCTGAGATCACTTGCGTTTCATTTTGAGAGGATTGATCCCCCCAAAATAAGGTTTTTGCATCAAACGGTTACATTTTGTGCATTTGTGGCGCCCCCTATGGATCAAAGTGGAAATGCTTTTGGAGTTTCGTTGAGTAAACCACCCTCGACATGTGATTCAAATTTGGGATTGACTGGACGTTTCGTTCGTGATTTGTGGTCTTTTTTGTAAAACGGGCCCCTTCCGCTAACTTTGGAAGCCATTTACGGACGAACGGTATGGACTATCAAAATTCTGTTTCGCTCCAGATTATCGCATGGGTCCAGAGATCATGTGTACCGAGTTTTGTGAAATTTGGAGAAAATATGTGGGAGGAGGAGCTAAAAGTGTGTTTTGAAGAAAATTCGAAATGGAAATGGAAAATCTATCCTGACGCAAATGGGCGTGGCCTATATGGGGAGTTGCGTCATGACCCAAGGAATCTAGGGGAAAAAAATTTTATTCTAGGACCTACGGTTCAAGAGTTATAGGCCAAAACGTTAAGTGGGCTGTTATAGCGCCACCATGAGGCCGACTGGTGTAATGTTTTTTTTAAAAATAATTTCGGACTAAATCATGAACCTCCCCACCAAATCTGGTAACTATAGCTCTTACGGTTTCAGAGCAAAAAATATTTGAATTTGAGTTTTTTCACTTTTCCATTAAAGTGGATGGGGAAATTTAATGCACTAATAAATCAATATCAATAAAACTATGCAACCAATCTCTTAGCCTTATACAAGCGCACGATTCCCGGTGAGACCGGTCATTTTGACATATAGCACTAAATTGGGAAAAATAAACTGTGGGAGGAGACATGGTTTGAAATATTGTTTATCTATAAAGAATAAAGTTTATCTATAACAATAGTCTGGTTGCCCATTCGGGCAACCACACTAACAAGCCCAAAAAAACACAACCCGCAACTGCCAATATCAAGCAAGCAACTTTACAGACAAAGAAGCCCAAAGTCGCTTATAATAAGCGGACATGGCAACACTGAACGTTAGCCATGCATGCTACACGCTAGCTCCTCACTCTGCTCTGTTCATATGTAAACAGACGGACGCCTGAATATGTATGTGTTGATGCCCGAGGTAGCCACTGACAGGTCCTGGCAGATAGATACGTACGTACCTCTGTTCCGTTCTGTAGTGCAACGTTAACTGTTGCCAGCATAAGATAATTAAGGACTCTACAGCTAAAGGTCGAGAGAAAAGGCACTTCCAAAGTGTGTACATTCACAAGTGTTGTGGCTTTCATATCGTAAATGATTTTTTTGATAAAATCTTGCGTTTAATCAAGGTCCTTTGTTTTGTTTACTTCCGACCAGCGTCAAGATGGCTTAAATAATCAGATTTCAAAATAAGAGCTACTTCTATTGGAAACTTTTAATCTGATTAGACATTACATTTTTTAAGTGCCTGGTGCAAGTGCTACCAACTGGATGTAACTTTGAAGTTGGTGAAACTAACTTGAATCTATTGGGAAGAAATCAACAGGCAAACAAAATAAGTAATAAAGTCTGCTGGAATAAAATAATGTCCGTCAACTGAAGGGTCTTCGACTGACTGCTCGAATCGTCGATTTTCAGGGGGCAGCTCTAGGTACCTGGTACCTGGCATTTTTTGATTCTGTACCCAATACTACTCCAAATGCCCTGCGTCATGTCGCGTTGTGAGCTTGTAGATCGTCTTCTTTTCAGCAGAGAGATTTAATATAAGGGGGAAAAATTGCAGGGGATCAAAGAATATGAGGTTTAATTGGGTTTAGACGTGAAAGACTGAACGGTCCCTGTTGTGTGTCTGTATGTTTTACCTTGTCCTTTTGTTTGTTTGTCCTCATCCTCCTCAGATTCCAGTCAGGAATACACAGACTCCACTGGGATCGATCTCCACGAGTTCCTAGTAAACACCCTGAAGAACAACCCCAGGTGTGTTGAGACATAGACCAGTCACAGTTATTCATTACATAAGCACTATTTCTGCATAATCGTCGGGAATCGTTTCCATTCATCTGTATAAATTGACGTGTTGGGGAAACTAGTGAAAATACCCGATCTACAAGCTCATGTGTTGTGAGCTTGTAGATATGCTATTTCCGCAATTTTTAAAAAATGCTTGAAAGTATAAATGTATTAAAATCATGGCCTGTTTTGGCCCCTGCTTTTGCAAAGCCTAAAAGCCAAATAGAAATGTCATTTTTATTTAGATATTCCAACGTTTAATGCCAAAAAAACACAATTAAATTATTACTCGCAATTATTTATGCGTCAATTAATCATCAGCTAAAATGTCATGGTCGTGATGACAACCTCAGCCACTTCCAGAGGCGTTTTGTCAGCTGTTATCTTCAACTGACGATTTAAGCATGAGAAAAGAAAAAAGAGCTGCTCTCCAAAAGGTTACATTTTCAACACTTGACATTGCCATGAAGATTTCCTAATTGCAGTTATTTTTTGTTGTTGTTGTTGCCGTGCCTTAACATTCACAGGGACAGAATGATGCTGCTGAAGTTGGAACAGGACATCCTCGACTTTATCAGTAATAACGAGTGAGTGCACGCTCCCTTTGGCCCACTTAACCCATTGAGACCGCCGGGAACGCATCTTTGTGTCATTTTTAGATTTCTTTGGGCTATTGACATGAAACCGTTTGAGAACCACTGATATATATATAGCAACTCAGTAAAAAAAAAGAAAAAAGATAGGATTTAGAAGACATTTGTAGAATCCCCAAGAAGCAAACATTTGAGTTAAAAATGTTCGCTTTATGAATTTAAAGATTTTCACAATTTTTTTTAGATTTTTCAAAAATAGCAGGTCTACAAGCTCAACAGGTGCCGCGCTATGAGCTTGTATATCTGCTATTTTTGAATAGCCCAAAGAAAAAAAAGAAAAAATGACACAAATGCGTTCCCGGTCTTAACGGGTTAATGCTTTTGGGTTTACGTTTCAAGCCAATAAGCCCGTTCCTTGTCATTTCTATTAAAGTCCGCATAATTTTCCCTATGATGGTTCCGCACGTCGCCCCGGGGAGTGCTAATGAGATTTGACTCCGGGCTATGTTGGAAGCAGCGCTGTTTAAAAAAAAAAACGTGTTTCTAATTGTCCCCCTTGGTCCCCGCTGAATTATTGATTTGTTTCCTCTGCCCTCTCTCTCTCTCTCTCTCTCTCTCTCTCTCTGTCCCGCTCACTCTTCATCCCTCCCTCCCCCTCCCTCTCTCCCTCCGTTCCTTATAACGTCCCCAGAAGCCAGAAGAGAAAGTTCCCCCCGATGACCTCGTACCACAGAATGCTGCTGCACCGAGTGGCTGCCTACTTTGGCCTAGACCACAACGTTGATCCAACCGGGAAATCTGTAATCATCAACAAAACTAGCAATACAAGAATGTGAGTAATCTCTTGCTCACACACACACACACACACACACACACACACACACACACACACACACACACACACACACACACACACACACACACACACACACACACACACACACACACACACACACACACACACAGACACAGACACAGACACACACACACACACAGACATACTCACACACACACTCACACACACACTCACAGAGCCTCCAATCCTCTCTCTCCGCGTCCCCAAGAATTGAATTTCTCGGGGCCCTGCTTTAATTCAAACGGCTTAGGCTTGCAGAAATTACTGACTCTGTATCTTCAATACGGGGCAAAACAGATTTTCCTGTGCGGTCCCCCCGAAATGAGTTTTTTTGGGGGAAACTTAATTATCTGCATTTTTCAATATCGCGGAGTGGGGGGGGGGTTGGGGGGGGAGCGGCTCAGTGGGTGAGGGGTAGGTAGGGCTTATAAGACGTAAAGAGGTTGGTGTAAACATCTCAGGTTTTCTTGAAGCACGCCCCTCATGAGTGCTCCAGGTTTTTCATTGTGTTCCTTTTCCCCCCGTCCTCTCCTCTCCTCTCCTCCTCCTCCTTGCCCTCTCTGCAGACCTGATCAGAAGTTCTCAGAACACATCAAAGATGACAAGACGGACGACTTCCAGAAGCGGTACATTCTCAAAAGGGACAACTCCAGCTCGGACAAAGATGACAACATGGTACGGTTCCCTTTCAAGTTGTAGATCAGATCACTAGCGTTTAAGTTGTTATGGACACACAGCCAGGGTTGGATTTCTGTGTAACCACTTAAACCATTATTTTATACTTTAGGAATTCAAAAATAGCAGATATACAAGCTCATAGCGTGGCACCGAGTGCCGCACTATGAGCTTGTAGATCTGCTATTTTTGAAAAATCGTGAAAATGTGTGCAAATCTTTGAATATATATTGTTTTAAAGCGAACATTTTTAACTTGAATCTTTGCTCCTGGGGGTCCCTGGAACTAAACATTTTGAGATGGGGGTCGGTGGCCAAATACATATCATTTTGGGGGTCCTTGACCTGAAAAAGTTTAAGCACCACTGATATAGAAAAACATAAGTATTTTTTTCAGAATACTGCTGGGATTTAGAAGACATTTGTAGAATCGGCTTCAGGTCTTAATGGGTTAAATACATGCATCGCCATTTGGAAAATGTAGACTGATATGTTTGATGTTTGTTTGATAATAGCACAATTTTATAAAAGAATGCATGTTAACCAGATTAACCCTGGTGTCCCTATGTTGTGGCAAATTTGTCAAACGTTTTAATTAGTCCCTTAGCACTAATTGCCAAATGGTGATATGCACCTGTTTACTGTGGAGTCGGTGGGTTTGGCAAGCTTTGGACGAGATACCTTGAACGTTTTGCTGGCTTTTATTTAACAAGCCACACTACATTATGTGTGGGAGGGGTGGGGGGGGTGGTGCATATAAGCATCGTCAGCGTTCTTCATTGAAACCAATAGCTGCCCATTGTTTTTGATGAATGCGAAAATTTTAACGAGACATTTTTTCGATAATGGAATGTGCCTGTGCAGGGGCTATTAACCGCCTCCCAACATACACACACACACACACACACACACACACACACACACACACACACACACACACACACACACACACACACTCGCGTTTGCATTACTGTACTTTTGAGCACATCAACAGTTTAGGACAGTGATTTCATGAATGCCATTTGACACACAGTTTGACTAGTAGTTGGTAACCACTTTCATCTCGGTGACATTTCATTATAGGCTAAATAAACAGGTGACTATGTACAGTGTAGTAGGGTGTACGTGGTTAAAAAAACGGCTTGTTGGTTTTTCCACGTTTTCAGATGCGAATGCGGTTGAAGGACGACAGACGGAGCAAGTCCATAGAGGAGCGAGAGGAGGAGTACCAGCGAGCCAGAGACAGGATATTCGCTCAAGACGTGAGAATGTTTCTCTTTTTTTTTTTACCACAAAGCAGAAATACTTTTGCTGTTCTATAAGTGTGTGTGTATATGTGTACGTTTTGTGTCTGAAAAGTAAGCAATGCTTCTATATTTTGTGTTCCAGGGTCCAGATGGCTATGCTCTCGAAAAAAGGTTTGCCTTCTTCTCTCTCTTACCTGTTTTAACCCATTCAGACCGGGAAAGCATCTGTGTAATTTTTAGGATTTCTTTGGCTATTCAAAAATTGCAGATATACAAGCTCATAGTGCGGCACTTTGTGTCGCGCTATGAGCTTGTAGATCTGCATTTTTTTTGAAAAATCTTTAACATTTTGTGCATATTGAATTTGAATATATATATATATATATATATATATATATATTTTTTTTTAAAGCGAAAATCTTTAACTCAAATCTTTGCATCTGAGGGGTCCCTGGAACAACATATTTCAAGATGGGGGTCCGCGCCCAAATACATATGTTTTTGGGGGCCCTTGACATGAAAACGTTTGAGAACTGATTATAGCAACATACGTTTTTTTTCCCCAGAAGCAAAGATTTGAGTTAAAAATGTTCGCTTTAAAAAAATATATAAATTCAAAGATTTGCAAAAATGTTCACGATTTATTTTTCTAAAAAATAGCAGATCTTCAAGCTCGTAGCGGGGCATTCGGTGCCGTGCTATGAGCTTGTATATCTGCTCTTTTTGAATAGCCAAAGAAATCTAAAAATGACGCAGACGCGTTCCCGATCTAAAAGGGTTAAGGTGAACCATTCATTTGCATGATAATGAATTATGCCTGCAAGGTTGTCACATTACAATATGCCATCTTCTGTGTCCACAGGATACAAGAAGATGACGCCTGCAACAGCACTCAGCAAAGGCGGCAGATATTTAGGTGAATTGTCTCTTTTTCCATAATTGGACTGTGATGCTACTTTATGTGGTGATAATAGAGTGATAAGGAACTCTATTAGTACCAGGGGATCAATTAAGACATTAACCCATTGAGACCTGAGGCGATTCTTAAAAATGTTTTCTAAATCCTAACAGTTTTTTGAAAAAAATCAACAACAAAAAATGTTCAAGATTTTTCAAAAATAGCAGATCTACAAGCTCATAGCGCGGCACCGAGTGCCGCGCTATGAGCTTGTAGATCTGCTATTTTTGAATAGCCAAAGAAATCTAAAGTGACACAGATGCGTTCCAGGTCTTAACCCATTGACTGCCAATCGCGTAGATCTACGCGAACCTATTTAAAGCCGCCACGTGCCAGTCGCGTAGATCTACGTGCACTTAAAAAAAAAGATTTTTCGAAGATCTAGACTCCTATCCACTTCCTTGTTAACTTAAAACTTAAAAATTCTGTATCTCGGCTCCTGAGTACTTTTTTTTTTTCAATTAAAAATCTCTGGCAGTGGGCAAACTCGGACAGTAATAATTTTGGCAGTTAATGGGTTAATGGCTTAAACAGATCATAAAGCATAATATCGTCATTGTCAATTGAAAACCTTGGATGTCCAAAAAACGTGACTTTGTTCAGCATATGGAGAAAAAATAACCTGTGTTCCATTGGATCAAATGTAGTACTTTTCATTGGTTATAAAACCCACAGACTGACTTAAGTAGTTAAGTTTCAACATTTTAGACCTTCCTCACGGTGCCCCGTCGCTACTTTTGCACGGCACTGTCATACGACGAAATAGGGCAATCATTTACAAAAAAAAACTATGTTGAAAAATGGGAGATACAAGATTTCTGCCTGTCGGCGACTAATAAACAGCCATTTACTAAGCAGATATTGCCATGTTAACCTTAGTAACACAACGGTGTACCTAAACAATTGCAGTGGTGTAAAGTAACTATGTACATGTACTGTACTTAAGTACAATTTTGAGGTATTTTTTACTTTACTGGAGTATTTCCCATTTACAATACTTTTACTTCTACTCCACTACATCTCAGAGGCAAATATTGTACTATTACTCACTACAATTATTTGAAAACTTTAGTTACGATTTACTTTGCAGATATAAATTATAATATTATTAAACATACATTAACCACTTAAGCCATATTTTATACATCGGCTATTTGAAAATAGCCGATCTACAAGCTCACAACGCGTCGCGAGCTTGTAGATCTGCTATTTTCAAACATTTTAGTACTTTTACTTTTGGTACTTTTTTTTATACCAATACTTTTGTCCTTTACTCACGTAAATTATGAATTCTGGACTTTTACTTGTGACGGAGTATTTCTATATTTCAGTATTAATACTTTTACTTAAGTACAATATCTGAGTACTTTTTCCACCACTGCACAATTGTCATAATTTGCATATAAGCTGTCAGTTCCCGGCAGTACTGCCAGGCCGTTTTCCGTGCATTAATTTTTTTTTCCTCACTTGCGCTTGCTTTTGAAAAAACGGGGCCGTTCAGGTTAAAAGACGGCCGCTCGACCAACAGCCGCCAGAGCAGCTCCGAGAACGAGCCAAAGTACACCGACCCGCGGCCGTGGAGCAGCACGGACTCGGACAGCTCCAACCGCAACCTGCGGCCGGCCATGACCAAGGCCAGCAGCTTCAGTGGCATCTCTGTCCTCATCCGAGGAGACAGCTCGGGCAGCAGCAAGAGCATGGGCCGCCTCTCCAAGACCGGTAAGTGTGTCCCCTCCTTTGTCCATAAAACATCCAGGGGCCTGGAATCAACACCTTAACGTTCAACAGCAAAAAAAATAAGAAATGTGTGTTGATTTAAATCAGTGGTTTTCAACCCTTTTCATATCAAGGTCCATTATTTATTCGGCGTTTGAGCCATGGACCACCATTTGATGAGATTTAGCCTCTCAGACCCAAAACTTAGAATATTTTGTTATCGTTGGATAAGATTTAGTCCACAATTCCATCCATGCTGTATTGATGTTGGTACCATAGGAGAGATAACAGGCAAACGTTGATCAAAATAACAATTCTTCTACATTCTCTAATTGTGTTACTACTTGTAAATTAAGTAATGCAGATGTTTGACAATAATTTTACTCTTGAGAGCGTAAAATGAAACCGAAAGGACCCTTTACGGGTCCATTTGGTTTCATTTTACGCTCTCAAGAGTTAAAGATCTACTGTATAAGTCTCCATTTGTTTTCCAACTCCATCATTTAGCTGGGGACCACCTGGAACCCCCTCAAGGACCACTGGTTGAGAACCACTGATTTAAATTAACCACTTGAACCCTAGCGTCCCCATTCCGGGGCGCCCAAAATTCGGTGAAAATAGCATCTACAAGCTCATAGTTGTGAGGCGTTGAGCATGTAGATTCGCTACTGTCTGTGAAGACGTTTGGTCAATCTGGCCGGTCCTGCCTGGCACTTTGGCCCGTGTGCCACTTTGGCCATGACGGTCTGTCTTCTTCTTTTTGTTTAACTAACGACCAAATTCAACTTTGATTCTCTCTGTTCATGTACCATAGACATTAAATTGGCTGGGGGGTCGGGGGGGATAGTGTGAATCCGCATGCCACTGTGGGCCAGTTGATGAAGTAGTTGGTTTCATGCCCTTTAGATACCCATCCATCATCTACCACACATGTCGGCTTTTTGACCCCCCAGCAGCCCATGCCCCCCATCCACTGGCTGGTCAGTAGTGCAGCACATCACGGCTGGAGATGTTCCGATACCTTTTTTCCCCCGATTTCCAATAACCTGAACTTGAGTTTGGGCTTAAACAGAGTACGATCCGATACCAGTGCATTGAAAATAAATATATAAAGCTCTATGCTACTAACCCTGCATGGGATGTGATCTAGTTGATATCAGTGTTGGATTGGCTTGGCTCAGGTGTTTCGTTTTCACACTGAGGGTATTGGTTAATGTTTGTATCGTCACTTTAACCCATTCAATCCGGGAACGCATCTGTGTCATTTTAGATTTCTTTGGCTATTCAAAAATAGCAGATCTACAAGCTCATAGTGCGGCACGAGTGCCGCACGTGCCGCACTATGAGCTTGTAGATCTGCTATTTTTGTAAAAATCGTGAAAATGTATGCAAATCTTTGAATATATATCTTTAAGCGAACATTTGTAACTCAAATCTTTGCTTCTGGGTGTCCCTGGAACAACATATTTGACAAATGTTAAAAAGAAATATATTCAAAGATTTGCACAACTTATCACGATTTTTAAAAAATAGCCAAAGACATCTAACATGACAGAGATGCGTTCCCGGTCTTAATGAATTAAGATATCGCAGAGATTGCGGTTTCAATTATGTCATTTCTAGGCGACTTGCAAGTCGCTTAGCTTTTCAGCTCGGTAGCAGTAAGCACAATGGTCAAATAATGAAGTTGGCTTGCACACGCCATGCGCAGCGTTTTAACGGCAGTTGGCACTTGGCAGGAAATTCAATTGTATTAAAAAACTCGATGACAGTCAATGTTTGTGCACCAGCAGTTTGATTTGAAATGACATCACTCCTGTCTCTGACGACATAACCATAACCCGCAAGTCTCAGTTAAGCTTAGACCTCATTGATTCTCAGGTTTTTGAGAAATATTAAACCGGGTGTCGATCCACATCCCTAGTGAAACATGAACGCATACATAAAGCGATTGAATGCCATGATTATAGTTTGACAGTCTAACCTTACGTTGTCTGCTAACACCTCACGTGTTGTTGTTTATCTGTGTAGCATAAACAAGCTATCATCATGTGATGTATTAGGTCAGTGGTTCTCAACCTGTGGGTCATTTTGGGGGGGTCCCCAGATGACAGTGAAGGGACAATTTATGTACTTTTAAGACCTTTTTAATACAAAAAAGAAAAAGACCATTACTGCATCAAAAGTAATCAACAAACTATACTATAAAACATTTGCCAAATTGTCAAATAATATAAGAAAGAGGCAAAAATTGTGAAAATAGCCGATCTACAAGCTCACATCGCGAGGCGTTGTGAGCTTGTAGATAGGCTATATATGTAGATAGTCAAAGAAAATGGGGGGTCCCCAGTTCAAATATGATTATTGTGGGGGGTCACGGCCTAAAAAGGTTGAGAACCACTGTATTAGGTGGTATCGGATCGGTGCATAGACCGGCGTACTCGCCGATACCACCATGTTGGGCAGTATCGGGCATTTCCGGTACCGGTATCGGAACAACTCTAGTCACCTGCTCGTGACCTGCCTTGTGAGCCATACTCTCAAAAGAATCCGACAAAGACAAACGTTGTGAACCACCCTCATCCCACCACTCCTTCGTTATTTCCACTCACGCAAGGCAAGAGTTGAATCAGAATGAGATATCGGACACGAAGCTCAGACTAAATGTTAAATCGGAGGGCTTCGTCGTTCACATTCCCAAGCGCCGGTGACGCCAGGCACAGGCTAGAGAAAAACAAGCCATGCATTTTTAATCTCCTTTTTTTTTCCTGCCATCAATTTAATTTGATTTGATTTCTCAGTTTCCAACAAAGTAGGTGACATTGACGAAGCGCTTTCCTGCCGTTGCTTGGCAGTAGCAGACTGAGGTCTTTGTAGTAGTAGCTGTGTGCCGCAGAATACTCCACCACTCACTCATCTCCACTCCGTCTCGTCTTTGACAGCGGGCTCTCCGAGGCTTTCTGCCCCAGCATGTCTCCACACAGTCCTCCAAAAACCCTCTCTTGTATGAGAGCTCCCTCCTCTCAACCCCCCTTTCACCCTTTAATTTATTGGTTGTTATAATATTGGCAGGAGAATATCAGAAATTTGTGAATTCAAATGAGTTCAACTGCCGCCAGGAAAAAGTTGATGTGATCTTGTCTGCATAACAAGAGCCGTGCTATTTTGTTTCACCTCAAGCAAATATCCTCCCTTCAATCAGGCTTACTCGGAAGATCCCGATCATTTAATGAGCTAATTATATTGGGGTGTCACAGTGTTCCCCTCAACACGGTAGTTGTGGCACATATAAAAACAACGTGAAAAAACTAAATGAAGACATTAATCAAAAAATTAATTAACATGTCATGTAGAGATGGTAATATCATTATCTTTTTCGCCAGTTTATGGCAGCAACTCTCCCACAGGTAATTAGAATAGATAATGAGTTATATACATTTGGAATTTGATTTTTGACCCCTCAAAGTATTTCTTTGAGTTTGTTGTCGGTACAAAGCTATGCCGATGACGCAGTTGTATTCACTGACGGCTATTATTAATAGCCGGTGAGTTTGTCTCTCTTTCACCAACACCACCAACATTGCCTCTTCCACCTAAACCCCTCCATCGCATGCCTGACTGTCCTGTCTTTTCTACTTTACAACTAAAAGAGCATGCCGTGTCTTTGCTGTGCCCTAAAGCCAAATTTATACTACGAGCGTGTCGCTCGATGAAACACATTTTCTAAAAAGAAAGCAATACATTAGCTTAATCCATTAAGACCTCTGCATCTGTGTCATTTTACGATTTCTTTGGCTATTCAAAAATATCAGATATACAAGTTCATAGAGCTTGTAGATCTGCTATTTAAAAAAAAATCATGAACATTTGTGAACATAATGTATTTTTTTTTTAAGGGAACATTTGTAACTAAAATCTTAGCATCTGGGGGATTCTAGAAATATCCTCTAAATCCGAACAGTTTATTTTTTTAAAACCGTTTCATGTCGAGGACCGCCAAAGTTAAATGTATTTGGCCTCGGACAACCATCTCAAAATATTTAGTTCCAGGGACCCCCAGAAGCAAAGATTTGAGTTACAAATGTTCCCTTTAAAAAATATGTATTCAAAGATTTGCACAAAATGTTCAAGATTTTAAAAAATAGCAGATATACAAGCTCATGAGCTTGTATATCTGCTATCTTTGAATAGCCCAAAGTATAAAATAATGGTTAAAATGGTTAAAATAAAAAAATGACAGATGGGTTTCCCCGGTTTAACGGGTTAAATTTCGTCCAGCGACACACTTCCTCGTACAAAAAAAAGTATAAATTAGTCTGAAGTGGTTAAGGCCTTCCTTCTTGTTCCTCCTTACTTCCTCCTCCCCCCACCCCCTCCCCCCCCCAGGTTCAGAGTCATCTAGTAGCGTAGGGTCCTCCACGGGGTCGCTCTCTCGCTCCTCGCAGCCGCCCCTCCCAATCCCAGCTCTAACCCAGGCGGGCCACAACGCTGCTCCGCCCCAGCCACCGCCGCCCGCCGTGGCCTACCCGCTACTCGACTGCACTAGTAGTCCCGTGTCTTACGAGGTGGGCAGGAGTGGGCCAGTGCTGCTGCAGCTGCAGCACCCGCCACCACCTCCACCTCCTCCACCTCCTCCTTCTCTTCCTCCTTCTCTTCCTCCTCTGACAGCCATGACTAACGCTAGCTACTATTTGCTTCCGCTGGAAGCCGCAGGGATCCCGCCGGGGAGTATCTTGGTCAACCCGCATACAGGTTGGTACCGCCCCTCCTACGGGAACCGGTGTGGGGGGGGGGGACTGATGGTTTGCATTTATAGGGGTTGGGATTACGGAACCCGGATCCAACGTGTTGATGAATCGGGTTCCATCACATTTGGGAACCGGTTTCCAAGAACCGGTCAGAGCTGGTTATGTGGACTTCACTGTCTGCTATGCAATTATAATCATCATGACCATCATTACTACGGGTCCATTTGGTTCCATTTGTACATTCAGAGTTACAGACCTGTAAGGGTCCATTTGGAACCCCCTATAGCAGTGGTTTTCAACCCTTTTCATGTCAAGGTCCATTATTTATTCGGCATTTAAGCCAAGGACCACCATTTGATGAGATTTAGCCTCTCAGACACGAGACTTAGAATATTTTGTTATCGTTGGATAAGATTTTGTCCACAATTCCACATGCTTTATTGATGTAGTATCATAGGAGAGATAGGAGAGGCAAACGTTGATCAAAATAACAATTATTCAATTAAGTAATGCAGATGTTTAACAATAACTCTTGAGAGCGTAAAATGAAACCAAATGGACCCGTAAGGAAGGTTTCATTTTACGCTCAAGAGTTAAAGATCTATAAGGGTCCATTTGGTTACCGACTCCATCATTTAGCTGGGGACCACCCGGAACCCCCTCAAGGACCACTGGTGGTCCCCGGACCACTGGTTGAGAACCACTGCCCTATAGGAATCGTTAAAGTGAACCGTTATGAAATCGAGATCGTTAAGGAACCGGAATGGGGAAAATTAGTAAAGGAATCCCAACCCTTGTTGCAGTCTAAGTCTGCTTTAGCCAGGTGGTCCCACGCGGTTTGAAGGGTCACTCGTTTGTCTGTTTGTGTCTGTCTCTTCTTCTGTCCTGTCTCTGTCACTTTGAATTCTTAACTGGAAACTAACACAACTTACTTCTACACAGCTAAACTGGAAACTAAACAACTTGCATTCCCACAGCTAAACCGCATAACCCTTTGCTCAACTTGTTCATTTGTGTGGGTGTAACGAGACAAAGCGCAACAATGAAGGGGTGTGTGTGTGTGTGTGTGTGTGTGTGTGTGTGTGTGTGTGCGCGGCGGGGGACGGGGTGGTGTTAGATTGTTCCTTTCGCAGCCAAATTGGTAGTACAGTGAAAAAGCCGACCAACAAAGCGTCATGCATTATTAATGGGCGTTTGAGTTTCGAGATGTAAGTCGTGAGTACTTTACGGAGGACGATAATTAGAACTTGCCTCGCCGGCTTTGATTGCTCTTTTAAAAAGTAAACTTGAACCAGCGGAAAGTGTATCTTTTTTTTCCCCAAAAAAAATATATTCTGAACCAACACGGGAGTCTACGTCTAATGATGTGGGCTTGCATGCAAATGAGACCTTCCTCCTTCACTCCGCGTTCCCCTCCCACAGTCAGACTTGGAAGGCACTTTGAAAAACGATAGCTGTCTTCACAAGATCAATACGACCGACGCTGGTCAAAACAAATTCCCCAAAGTGTTGCTGAGACACGGGATAATGAAGCCATACTGTACTTGTAATTGAATATGGAAGAAAAGGGATAGTCTGGCCTCTTGTCTAATGTATTCTCCTTCACTCTGCTCATATTAAATATGCATGACGCTGATAAGCTTAAGGCAAGGGTGTACGACTGGCATTAATGTGTTTTTTTTTAACTGGTCAGGGTGTGTAAGTGCTTATTGACTTTTTTTTTTAAGGAATTGGCAAATGGAAATTTGTTTACAGCGGTTATCAATCTGTGGGTCGGTACCCCCAGGGGGGTCCCCACATGACTTTTTTTGGGGGGTCCCCAGATGACAGTGAAGTGACAATTTAAAAGACCTTTTTAACTCATTTCCTGCCAGAATTATTTCAGATTTTTGGCTGTAGACTGCCAGAGATTTTCCATTGAAAAAAAAAATTCTCAGGAGCCGAGATACAGATTTTTTAAGTTTTAAGTTAACAATGAAGTGGATAGGAGTTTAAATCTTTGATATATCATATCTCCTTGGTCTTTGGGTCTAAAAATAAGAAAAAAACTTTTTTATTTATTTTTTTTAAATAGAACGCAGATCTGCGTCTTTGGCAGCCAGGCGAGAAATTAAATAGAACGCAGATATGCGTCTTTGGCAGCCAATGTGTTAATACCTATAACAACAAAAAGGAAAGCAAAGAAAAAGACCATTACTGCATCAAAAGTAATCGACAAACTAACTGATCAAAACATCACAAGTTGTGAAATAATATTAGAAAGAGGCAAAACTTGTGAAAATACAAAACTTGTGAAAATAGCCGATCTACAAGCTCACAACGCCTCGTGTTGTGAGGCGTTGTGAGCTTGTAGATTGATTTTGTGTGGTCCCCAGTTCAAATATGATTATTTTGGGGGGTCATGGCCTGAAAAGCGCACACGGAAATAATTTAGCTTGCTGCTATTTGAAAACTTGAGATATTTTTGAAGGTCATTGGATTGTCAGGAGGACTGGCCCGGGGAACATCAGTTAACCACAAGACCCCTAGCGAAGGGTATTTAGTGTTTAAGGGGTTAAGGACTCTCTTTGCACCATAGCAACAAACAAAAAAAGTGCAAACCTGAATTTTTCCTCTGGAAACATGATTTGTATTATAGGCAATGTTGTTTTTCCTAGGATGGAATTTGAACACTTGACCTCAGATGCCCTGTGATTTGCTGAGACGGGGACGGGGGAAGGAAGCGCTTGTTTTGTTTAATGCGATACCCTATTCCGTCCACTACTTGACGGTGCACCCGTCAACGCCATGAGGCCATCGGCTGCTTGGCAGGTTACTCGCTTGCCTGGCACCGTGCTCAAGGCCTCTCTGTCAGCGTGCCTGCCTTGTTTTAAAGTTATTTAAAAAGTACTGCAATTGTTGTAAAACCTTGATGTTGATCCTTCGATGAATATACAATATAACGCCCCCAAATACGCAGGACTTAGAGTGAACCAAAATAGGATGTTGAGTGAACCAAAACAAGTGCTCCTGTCTGCATGCCATCCTAGGAAAAACAAAAGCGGTAGGACATCTCTAAGCCTCTAAATCTTTAATAGTCTGTGGAGTGCTGTGGAAATGCTGCACGTTGAGGGTAGACCTCCCTATTCTGACAGTCATGACTATGTGCACCTCTGTTTCTTATGTTGATTTGAACTGTTTGGTTGCTACTATATATGTCACAGGGTGTTTGGAGAGCCAGGGTGATTGAAGACAGAGCGCTTGTTTTTAGGCACGGGGCTTCGGGGCGATGCGGGGCTTTTCGAGACAGGGTTTATTAGCGAGGCTCGTGAGGAGGAGGAGGAGGACGGCGCTGCGATGCGGGGGGTTATTACGCGAGGCTCGCGAGGAAGAGGAGCCTCCTCCTCCTCCTCCTCCTCGCGTTTTAAACCGTCCCGTCCTCTCCTTCTCTCCTTCTCCTCCTCCGAGGAGGAGGAGAAGGAGAGCGCGGAGAGGCGGGGCTTTGATGCGCCGACGGAGAGTGGAGACCTGTCTTTTGTTGTTCCCCCCCACATAGCAACCATAATATCTATGAGGGGAACGCTGAACACGCGTTCACACGCACGGCGCGCCGACTTAGTGGAGCTTGAGGCCGAGGAAGTGCGCCCTCGCGCCTCCGGGCGCGAGTGCCCGCACTGACCGGCCGACGCTCCACTAGTCGACTCAGCGCCGTTTGATTTGTAAACCGATAGGGACAGAATAGTTCTTTTCATGGATCACTGTGTGTGTGTGTGTGTGTGTGTGTGTGTGTGTGTGTGTGTCAGGGAGAAACTAAAACAAAAGCCAGCAGAACACAATAAAAGTATCTTAACAGTCCATTGAAAGCATGTGCGCGTGTGCGTGCGCGCACGCGCGTGTGTGTGTGTGACTGTGTGTGTGTGTGTGGTAGCGGCCATATATGCTTGTGCACAAGCCTGGCTTGTGGCTCCCTCTAGTGTCTAGTGTTGCTTCTACAGAATTGCTGGGTGGGTGGTAAAAACGAGCGAGCCTTCTTCAATCACCCTGGTTCTCCATTCACCCTGTAACATATACGTCTATGAAATTAATTCAAGGACCCCAACGGAAACAAGTCCGCAAGGACTTTTTTGGTCGGACCTTTTAGACAAAAGTATTATAAATGTAACTGTGTTGTTTTACATTCTTTTGCCTAATAAAAATTTCAATCAATCAATCAATGATCAGCACTGATGTTATCAGAGAACCGGGGTTATGCAAGTAACTTTAAGGTTTCAAAGTGCCGGCTGCCAGGTGGGCCAATTAAAAAAGGAGAGGGTGAAAAAGATAAGTCTTTGGGGGAAAAAAATATATAAATGTTTTAATTTCTGTTTGGCATCCCTGTTTTGGGCATGTCATTATTGTCAAAATCTTTCAATGTGTTTTCAGAAAATAGCTCAAATAGCCGATCTAGAAGCTCGCAACACAGTTTTTGACATTTTGCAATAGGGGGGCCACAGCTAGAGGCTATGGCTATATGAGAGTACCTTGCATGGAAAAGTTTAAGACCCCCTGTCTTAGATCAATGGTTCTCAAACTTTTTCACGTCAAGGACCCCGGAATGTATTTGGCCACGGACCCCCATCCGACAATATTTTGTGCCAGGGACGCCCAGAAGAAATGATTTGTGTTAAAATAATTTTGAAATTATTCAATAATGTCCAAACATTTTCAAGACTTTTGAAATTATTTTCCAAAATAAAAGTACAAAATATGCATAAATTGGTTCAAATTATTGTGATGCTATATTAACCCATTGAGACCTGGAACGCATCTGTGTCATAGCAGATATACAAGCTCATAGCGCGGCACCGAGTGCCGCGCTACGAGCTTGTAGATCTGCTATTTTTGAAAAATCTTAAATAAATGTTTTAATATTTTTTTTCAAAAAACTGTTTGGAAAAAAAATTTGAATCGGCCTCGGGCCTTAATGGGTTATCACATTTTGCTGGGGACCCCCTGGAACCCCCACCACCGCCTTAGATAACCCATGGAATGAATGTCCGCAGTGAGGAACATCTTGATAAAAGTGATGGATAGGTAAAAGATTTGCTCCTCGCCAGCAACCTTTTTCTTTTTTCTTTTTCTACATAAAAGAAAACCAACCTTTTCAAAAGGATCAACGTTCCGAGCCAGTCTATTTCACAGTGAGCCTCTGAGAGATGCATTCATACATAAATGAATTCACAAAGTATCAGCACAGGAAACACACAGGAGGAGAGCACCGTGCATATTATTCTTTTCTTTTTCCATCAGCAATTCAGAAATGAACCCTGGGATAAAAAAAAGAGGGCAAATATATTAAATTCATTATCTAGCCCTGGCTAGATAATGTGCCTCTACTACTCTCAGCCTTTTTTCTTTCCTGAATTAAAAAGTGCAGTACACATTTATTATAGATGTTTGCGAAGGAGTGTGGACTTCAGGCTTATGCAAGTGGATCTCTTTGTTACATACAATATGCCAGCTCTCCTACCGTCGCTAGTATTGAAAATATTATAGTTTCATCTTTCTAATGGGAGATTGACGGTTGTCTTACAGAAGATGGGTTTTAAACCCATTTAAACCGGGACACTTTATCCATATTTTATACTTTGGCAATTGAAGAATAGCAGATATACAAGCTCGAGTGCCGCGCTATGACCTTGTAGATCTGCAATTTTTTTAATTTATTTTTTTAGAATTTAGCTATTATTAATTTTTACAAAAAAAAATCTAAATGTATTTTTTATTTTTGGGGGTTTTCAGTTTTTCCGTTCGTCACAAAGAACCAGGAGATAACATTTTCCAAAAAGTTGCTGCTCCATTCACCTCAATGTTAAAAAATAAACGGACAAAAAAACATTTTTTCTAAGTACTAGCTGGCAGTCTAAGAGTTAATAGCCAAAGAAATCTAAGATGACACCGATGCGTTCCCGGATTGAATGGGTTAAATGATGACATTATAATGGGTTATTGTGAATATTGATCGTAGCTGCTGAACAATATTTTTTTTTATCACACAGCATTCAAATTCTTGTTAATTAAACCTTTACCCATTTAGACCTGGAACGCATCCGTGTCATTTTAGGTTTCTTTGGCTATTCAAAAATAGCAGATTTACAAGCTCATAGCGCGGCACTCGGTGCTATGAGCTTGTAGATCTGCAATTTTTTTTAAATCTTGAACATTTTTGCAAATCTTTGAATAATATATATTTTAAAAAAAACTGTCTTTAGGTCTAAATGGGTTAATGAATTATTGTGTTTGATGAATTATCGAGGACTTAGATTATTTTTTGTCTCCATTGATGGCCAGGGCCGTTTGAGTCATAACGCTGTGTTTCCTCTCTCTCTCCCACCAGGCCAGCCCTTTGTGAACCCAGATGGCAGCGCGGTGGTGTACAGCCCCAGCCTGGCCCCCCAGCAGGGCCGGAGCCAGCAGCCCCTGCCCCCACCACCACCACCACCTCCTCCCGGCCCCCACCAGCAGCACCAGCCGGCCAATCATGTCCTCTCCCAGGTCTGCTGCCCCGAAGGCACCCAAACACTATAAACACGTCACAATCAGTTTTTTGACGAGAGCTAAGCAACTGAACGTCACAATTTCAATATTTGTGTTTATATTGTGGACCCTGCCATAAGTATCGGGGATTTCTCCTGTTGAAAATGTATTTTCTTTAAAAAAAAATTACCCGTGCAAAAATGCACCGGAGAACTGGTGAGAACTTTACTGATTATTAATCTTAACTCATTGAGTGCCAGAATTAATTAAGTCAGCCAGTGCCAGCGTTTTTGAGCATTTTTACTAACCTTTCAAGAGCCACAGAATATTTCGTTCCAGGATGATCGACACACCGAGTGTTGCAAAAGACGGAGGAGAGTCTCTGCCTCCATCGGGCGACCCTCCTCCGTTCTTTAGTTATTGGCTGTTGAATATAGCTGGTTCTCGCCAAAAACACAGAAAAAAAACAAAGCAGAGAATTTTTTATTTTTCTAAATCCTTTAACATTAGATCAGACGGGGCTGGGTTTGTTTTGATCACGTTATTTCCGCGTCCACTCTTCACTGGAAGTCATAGGATCACTCATAGGTTGGCCAAGAACGCCCATCTTGCATAAACACTGAAAACACAGTTTTGACGTGTTACACGTCATTGGCACTGAATGAGTAAAATAGAATATTGCGTAACAGTTTTATCCCCTTAACTTTCGGGTCAGTGCTTGTCGATTTTTGTCCTCCTATAAATCCAGTTTAGAAGATGCCACATGGCACGGATCATTCAAATCATTTCACGGCTGGTTTGCGTCGCTTGGTATTCGCGCCGTGTCATTCGTTTAGCAAAAGTTAAAAGTTGGCGACCTGTGGTGTCGACACCCCCCCCCCCCCGTCAGAGTAAATGAATTGAGTTCAAATGTCAATTAAACATTGCCACCCTTAGCCCCCCCCTGGTGTATTGGAAAGCCCAAACGCTTATCATTAGCATTCATAGATGCCGGTAGAGTTACCAATGGCAATCTGCAAGCATTCCCCCCTTCTTGTCACAAGCTGTCATGCAAAGTTCTTCAGATTGATTTCTTTATTTATTATTTATTTCTTAATCCATTGAGATCGGGAACGGGTTTTTCTTTTTTAAACGTATGTTGCTATAATATCAGTGGTTCACA
Source organism: Gymnoscopelus braueri (assembly GCF_963280865.1). Classification (NCBI taxonomy): domain Eukaryota; kingdom Metazoa; phylum Chordata; class Actinopteri; order Myctophiformes; family Myctophidae; genus Gymnoscopelus; species Gymnoscopelus braueri. The sequence goes on along the minus strand of NC_137618.1, from coordinate 47,535,934 downwards.
AACTTTTTCATGTCAAGGACCCCCCCCCAAATTATGTGTATTTGGCTGCGGACCCCCATCTCAAAATATGTTGTTCCAGGGACCCCCCAGAAGCAAAGATTTTAGTTAAAGCTGTTTGCTTTAAAAAAAAAAAATCAACGATTTGCAAACATTTTCTCGATTTTTCAAAAACAGCAGATCAACAACAGCTCATAGCTTGATAGCTATGAGCTTGTAGATCTGCTATTTTTGAATAGCCAAATAAATCTGAAAAATGACACAGATGCGTTCCCGGTCTAAATGGGTTAACTCAGAGCCATAAAGTTTGAGTTTCATTAGCGGAAATAGCAGGAGTGGAAATTGAGTTGACCCCCGAGGTGGTGATGGTGGCACAACCCAGGGGTTATATGAGGAACGGAAGCTGCTCTCTTGCCCCGGGCGGGGGACACACCACGTCCCTTTCCTAATAATCACAGAGAGCTGACACCGTCAGGCATGAGGGGAGCAGGTTGATGAGAGCTTTTCTGGAGAGTAGGAGAACGTTTGCTCTGAGTCAAGAGCCCCTCACCCCCCCCCCCCCAACCCACGCTCCTCACATGAACACCCGCCTAATTGATTTCCACCAGAGTCGACCTTGATGGAAAGAGTCATATCATGGTCGTCCCGTTGACTAAGCCCTTTGTATTAATTAGAATCATTACTGGTCAGAACCGCTCCCTGAACGACCGCTCTCTCTCCTCACTCAAACTCCCTCTCTCTTGCTTTGTCTCTCTCTCGATCACTCTGACTCTTTCTGTCTGGATCAGTGGTTTTCAACCTTTTTCATGCCAAGGGACCCCTAAATTGATCTACATTTGGCCGCAGACCCCCCCCTATCTCAAAATGTTTTGTGCCAGGGACCCCCAAAAGAGAATATTTGTTAAAAAAAACGCAAAATTCTACAGAATTCTTCAAACACTTTAGAGAGAAAATGTTCAAAAATAGCAGATCTACAAGCTCGCAGATCTGCTATTTTTTAATAGCCAAATGTACCCCCTGAAACCCCCTCAAGGACCGCCGCTGGTGGTCCCTGGACCACTGGTTGAGAACCACTGGTCTTAATCATGAACTGATGGCCTTTGCCCCTTGTTTCTGACACAGTACACAACTTTTGGGTTCCTTATTCTTGCTGCGCTGTTTCCTCTCCTTGTCTGTCTTCAACTAAACACATTTCCCTCCACCTCTTATTCCTCCTCTCTCTCTCTCTCTCTGTGTGTGTTCTGTGACCTCTCTCTCAGCCGGCCAGACCTCTCCTGCCCACCGCTCAGACTATCCAGTACTCCACGATCTCTTATCCAACGTCTCTGCTCTCCGCCTCCCCTAACCAACAATACACTGTGGTACCTATATACCTCCTTTTGTCTTCTTATTCCTCCTCCTCCTCTTCACCTCCTTCCACAAGGTTCTCCTTTCAGACCGTTCCGTCTGGTCTATCCCACTGACGCTCTTATCTTCTGCTCTGTCTTCCATTTCACCCTCTCGTTCGGTTGAGGAAGGGGAGAGGCGAGACGAGGATTGTAAACAAGCCATATTTGGAATGGCTTATCCCATTAAGACCGGGAACGCATCTGTGTCATTTTTTTAATTTATTTGTCTTTGATTTCGGTGCCGCCCTATGAGCTTGTAGATCTGATATTTTAAAAAAATATAGATTTTTTTTTTGCAAATCTTTGAATACATATATTGTTTTTGAAACATCATTTTTGACTCAAATCTTTGCTTCTGTGGCGTCCCTGGAAAAACATATTTTGATGGGGGTCGGGGACCCAAATACATATACATCATTTTTGGGGTCCTTGACATGAAAAAGGTTGAGCACCACTGATATAGCAACAATAGTTTTCATGAAAAATGAAGACATTTGACGGTTACAAATGTTCGCTTTAAAAATATATATATATTCAAAGATTTGCACAAATGAAAGATTTTTCAAAAATAGCAGATCTGCAAGCTCATAGCGCGGCACTCGGTGCCGCGCTATGAGCTTGTAGATCTGCTATTTTTGAATATAGCCAAAGAATTCTTAAAATGACTCGGATGCGTTCCCGTATTGAATGGCTTATTTAGAAAACAGATGCCAGACGAGCCACAGATGCCATTTATCAAAGACGATGTTAGGGTTGCGACGGCCTCGTTAAGTCGAGCTCGTCTCGAGTTATTTGTTTGTAAATCGGTGGCAACGACGTGCGTGCCAAACGTCAAGGGGACATATCGTTGCCGTCAGGCAGAAACCACGTATATGTCCAGAGCTGTTACTTTCGCACAGTATGGCATTCATCTAAGAACCCATTAAGGCTGATTCTACAAATGTCTTCTAAATCCTAAGTTAAAAAACAATATATATATGTTTCTATATCGGTGGTATTTTTCATGTCAAGGACCCCCACAATATGTATTTGGCCGTGGACCCCCATCCTAAAATATTTTGTTCCAGGGACCCCCAGAAGCAAAGACTCAAGTTACAAATGTTCACTTTAAAAAAATATATATATTCAAAGATTTGCATATATTTTCAATTTTTTTTAAAAATAGCAGATCTACTAGCAGATCATGAGCTTGTATATCTGCTATTTTTGAATAGCCAAAGTGTAAAATAATGGCTAGCTCAAATAAAAAAATGACACAGATGCGTTCCCGGTCTTAATGGGTTCAACCATGTATGACCAAAGCTGTTACTTTTGTGCATTCATTACCAAAAAAAGACACAGAAAGAAGTTGAAAAGCTGAGATGCGAGGTTTCTGCCCGACAGCAACGATATATATTTTGTTCTCCGGTCTCCACGTTTACAGCTCCACATCTTTAAGGAGTCGTAGCCATACAAATGAGAACGTTGGAGCATAATTTGACACAGACAGTGATGAAAGACTCATGAATAAGAAATGATGGCGGGGGGGGGGGGGGGGGGGTGAATCTTTTTGGCAGAATGAATGGAGCTAGTTCTATTTTAGGTGTCCTGTCCACTGGACCTCTGAATACATAATGTAACATTATCATCCTGAGCACAGCGCTAGTACATCTATTTAAACATGTACACAAGTCGGCTTTATTTCTTCCCTTTAAATATGTCTTTAACCCATTCAAACCGGGAACGCATCTGTGTAATCACTTTATCCATATTTTATACTTGGGCTATTCAAAAATAGCAGATATACAAGCTCATAGTGCGGCCATCTGTGCCGCGCTATGAGCTTGTAGATCTGCTATTTTTGAAGAATCTTGACCTAAGTGCAAATATTTTAATATATATTTTTAAAGGGGACATTTGTAACTCAAATCTTTCTGGGGGGGGGGTCCCTGGAACAAAATATTTTGAGGTGGGCGTCCGCGGCCAAATACTTATCATTTTGGGTGGTCCTTGACATGAAAAGTTTGAGCACCATTGATATTAACCCATTAAGACCTGGAACGCATCTGTGTCACTTTAGATTTCTTTGGCTATTAAAAAATAGCAGATCTACTTTTTTTTTTACTGTTAGGATTTAGAAAACATTTTTAAGAATTGCCTCAGGTCTTAATGGGTTAAAGCAACATAAGTTGTTCAGAAAACTGTTGGGATTTAGAAGACATTTTGTAGAATCCCCAAGAAGCAAAGATTTGAGTTAACAAATGTTATGCTTTAAAAAATTATAATATATATATTCAAAGATTTTCAAGCTGTTTCAAAAACAGAAATCTAAAAATGACAGGGATTATTTCCCGGTCTGAATGGGTTAAATGTGTGATTGTGTGAGCCCTTTAGAGTTTGCGTAGCCCTTTCTACCTCTTGTCACCACATTTTAAGCGGAGCATTTCCCCTTAGTCAGGTTTAATTAAAATGTCAATTAATGATTTATGGAGTCATTTTGAATTTCATTTGTTGTGTTTTGCCGCCCTTGTTCCCCTCCATTGATGCAAAAAACTAGTGCTCCGCTAACCTTTTTTCTTCTTTTTTTTGACCTGCACTCTCCTAATAAATATCCCCTTAATGACTGATTAAGGTTTTACATTTGTAGAAGACGGTGTTGAATAATTAATCCAGCGGCAGATGTTGAATTAGATTTTTTCCTATGAATAGAAACAGTCAGTTAGTCCCTCACCACTCCCAGCACCCAGTGAGGAGAGTGATGCGTGCTTTAAAAATGGGTCAGACATGAAAGTTCTTAACAGCCTGTTGCATGGCTGTAGTAGTAGATCAGTGGTTCTCAACCTTTTATCCCCCTCCCCAAATCATGCCAGGACCCCCCTGGGGGTCCCGACTAGTAGATGATGGTGTTTGAGGTAGGGCTGGGCGATACCACTTCAAAATCAATGTGTGTGATATTATTATTATTATTTTTATTTTTTTACATTAACCACTTAACCCTAGCATCCCTTTTCTGAGGAGAACTTTAGCCAAACATAGCAGATCTACAAGCTCACAACACCTCGCACTGCGAGTCGTTGTGAGCTTGTAGATCTGCTATTTTTGGCAAAGAGGTAAATAGTTGTAGAGGGGAAAAAGACAGACCAAGTAAAAAAAAAAGTTTAATCTGAAACACAATTTTATACATTATAGAGGGGGTCCCTGCGTCATCTGTCCTGCGTCATCTGTCTCTCAGGGGGTCCTTGGCCTGAAAAACATTGAAGACCCCTGGTTTAGACTGATGCCAGGTTCTTGGTTTACCTATAATCCTAGACTATCTCTATGCAATTGTGTGTGATCATCTTGCTTGACTAAGTCGCTCTGGATGAAGAGCGTCTGATAAATGCCTAAATTGTAAATTAGTTCTAAATATCGCTTTTGATTTAGTTTCGGGTTAACCCGTTAAAACCGGGAAGTGCCATTTTCAGATGTCCTTGACGTGAAAAAAGTTTGAGCACCACTGATATTATTGCAACCAATCAACCAAAAATATATGTATTTGGCTGCAGACCCCCATCTCAAAATGTTTTGTTCCAGGGACCCCCAGAAGCAAAGATTTGAGTTAAAAATGTTTGCTCTTAAAAATATATATATTCAAAGATTTGCACACATTTTCAAAAATTTTCAAAAATATCCAAAGAATAAAATAATGGTTTAAGTGGTTACACAGATGCGTTCCCGGTTTTAATGGTTTAATTGCACCAGCCCTTGTCATTGTTTTTATATTCTAATAATTTTCTTTGTTTTCCGTAACGTTGCAGCAAGACAGCCTGGGAGTCCAGTTCAACCACTTGAGCCTGGGCCGGCAGGCGGTGGGGGAGGGCCGGGACGCCCATACTGCCATGTACCCCTCCTCCGTGGTGCTCCAGGCCCCCCCGCAGCAGGCCGGCTACATGGTGGGACCCCCGCCGGGCCCCCAGCCCGTCCCCCAGCCTGGCCCCCCGGCCTACTCCAACAACCCCCAGGCCCCGCCGCCCGTCAACCAGCCAGTCATGCAGCAGCAGCAGCAGCAGCAGGCCTACATGCAACAGACCATGCAGCAGGTACACAGACAGTGTTATGTATGTATAGGGCTTATTATTGTCTCCGCCAGGCCGAAAGGCATGGCGAGAGAGTATGTTTTGCCCCCTGTCCGTGTGTCCGTCTGTCCGTCCTTCTGTCTGCGAGCAGCTAATCTCCGCCACTGTTGGCCCGGTCGCTGTGAAACTGCGCGCGCACACACCCTGGATGCCACAGCAGAACCTCTGCCCCACATTTTTCATTCTTTATTTTTTGGGTTTTTCCGTTTTTCCGTTAGTCACAAAGAACCAGGAGATAACATTTTCCCAAAAGTTGCTGCTCCATTCACTTCAATGTTAAAAAATAAACGGACAAAAAAATAACTTTTTCTAAGTACTAGCTTAGAAAAGTCTGGCAGTCTGTGAGGGTAAAAAAATAATACTCTGGCAGTTTAAGAGTTAATATAAAATTAAATGAATTAAATAAATAAAAATCCACAGGGCAGATATTACAAATATCTTAAAATATACATCAATGACATATTTCATAATTTTATACGTGTAAAAATAGCAGAAATAGCTGCGGTGTAAGCTTGTAGATCTGCTATTTCTGCTTTTTTTTATATTCGGAAATGTTTGAAAAAAAATTCAACATGGAAACAATTATGACGATTATGCAAAGATAATTGTGATCAAACAATGGCGATTAGACGAGTATGTAATAATTGTGACAGGCCTGGTTATGTAGACAGAGGCCAGGTTCATTTGTAGACCATCCTATAGTGTGTATTATATATTTTTATCCATTAAGACCGGGAAAGCATCTGTCATTTTAAGATGTCTTTGACTTTTCAAAAATAGCAGATCTACAAGCTCATAGCCGCATGAGCTTGTAGATCTGCAATTTTTTTGAAAAATCTTGAAAATGTGTGTATATATGTCACAGGTAAATTGGCATTCCAGGTAAATTGGAAGGGGAGCGCTTGTTTTTAGGCGCGGGGCTGCGAGGCGGGGCTTTTCGAGACAGGGTTTTTTACACGAGGCTCGCGAGAAGGAGGAGGAGGCGCGATGCGGGGCTTTGATACGAGGCGGCGCGAGGAGGAGGAGGAGGCGCGATGCGGGGCTTTGATACGAGGCGGCGCGAGAAGGAGGAGGAGGCGCGATGCGGGGCTTTGATACGAGGCGGCGCGAGGAGGAGGAGGAGGTGCGAGGAGTGGCTTTGATTCGACGCGGACCGCACGTGATAATAGTTATTGTCCATGACGGAGGCGCGCCGACTCAGCAGAGCTTGAGGCCGAGGAGGCGCGCACTCGCGCCTCCAGGCGCGAGTGCCCGCGCCGACCGGCCGAAGGTCTGCTGAGTCGAATCAGCGCCGTCCGAGTTGTGAACCGATAGGGGGAGAATAGATCTTTTTATGGGTTACTATCATACAGTCTATGGTTACTATCCAGTGTCCACTACGACACACACATGTGTGCGTGTGCATGTGTGCGCATGCACACATGCACACGCACACACGCATGTGCATGCGTGTGGATTCAGTGTGGATTCAGTGTGCATTCATTGCCCTCTAGCGTTGGTTCTACAGAATTGCCTGGCGGTGAAAACAAGCGCACCTTTTCCAATTTACCTGGAATGCCAATTTACCTGTAACATATATATGCCATGATTGATAGTTAGGAACCAAATAGACCCACACGGCTCTGAAAGTTGAAGTCTGAAAATTTTTGCACCATCAAGTTAAAATAGCACTGAGGATTTTACAGTGTAGCGATCTACACTGTCCCAGAGATGAAACATTGTGTCACATGGGGTTCCGTCGTGGTTTAGTGCATGTCAAACTGAGGGTTGAGAATCACTGCTTTTACCTCGTTATCTGTCTGCATTTTTACAAATGCGCCAAGAATTCAGCTCCATTATTAAAACCATTCTGCTATCTACACATTAATTGTTTATTTGTTGACTAAATTCAAATAGAGGATAGCTCTATAGCACCTTATGGCAGCCATGTCTCTAATGTATGCATGCTTATACCTCTCTCTCTCTCTCTCTCTCTCTCTCTCTCTCTCTCTCTCTCTCTCTCTCTCTCTCTGTGTGTGTGTGTAGATGCCAGCCTGTTACTGTGCACCTGGCCAGTACCCCCTCTCCAACCAGCAGTACCGCCCTGTGGGCACAGTGCAGTACACCGCCCCACAGAGCCAGCCAATGCCCCCACCCACACAACAGACAGGTAACACAATGCCCCCCTCCACCCCCCACACACACCAGACGGGTAACACGCCAGACATCTGAGCAAAGAGTCTTATAAACGCCGGGGGCCACAGCTCAGCTGTTTTTCAGGCATTTTTCTAACGTGAAAGCAGGCGTTTGCACATTGCATCTTCCCAGCACGTGCATAAAAATAGTAATCTAATAATAAAGTAATACATAAGTCAACCCATAATCTAATAATAACTAATGCATACGTAAACCAAGAACAATCATCAGCCTGTACATTGAAACCATACACACTATACTATAGGATGCCAGGCCAACAATGACCTGGCATCTGTCTACATAACATGCTATCTAAGTTACATTTTAGCCTTTGCATAATCCTGCAAGGTCGTCAAGGCTAGGGGCGAGTGCTACGGGCTGAGGTGGAGTCTGAAGAGGTGAGTCTTCAGCTTACGGCAGAAGATTGGGAGTGAGTCTGCAGTTCTAAATGCAATGGGGAGTTCATTACATAGTTTGGGAGCCAGAAGGGAGAAGAGTCTGGGACGTGTGGAGTGTTGTCCCGGATGTTTTAACGAAGGTTCTGACAGCTTCCCTGTGTTAGCTGATCTGAGAGAGCGGGGGAGGGGTTGTAGGGTTGGATCAGGCTTTGAAGATACGGGTGTGCCTGTGCCATACCTTTTGGTTATGTTATTTTAGTTGGTTTCTGTTTATTTGCATGTATTGCGACGGCAGAGGGAAGCTGCTACCGCTCTTGCTCTCTCTCATCCCCCGCTCCTACACCCCCCACCCTCCATCCCTCCCTCCTCCACATTTCTTTCCGTTGCACTCAGCACTTTATATTTCCCCGTGTTCTGCGTTCTTATGGCAGGTCCACAATGGGGCTCATCTCGAGCTCGAACTGCGGCAGGGAAATTAGGTGGCCGCCCCCGAGGGCGGTAGGAGCAAAGGAGCTAATTACAGCGGCGTGGCAGCTTTTTTTCTTTTTTTTCGGCACAGGCCCCATTGTGTTAGCCGTCCTCCTTAGCCCACGCAGTAACCGTCCCCCCCCCGTTCCCCAATCACATGCACAATTAGCATTGTTTCCTCCCCTGCCACGCTCAGCATAACTGCACTATTATGCACCAAAAACCTGTCTGGTGGGAAAGAGACGAGACGCTCCGCATCGCACCAGATCTCTCAACTGTTTAGCGATGGGTTTTCTCTCTCTCCTTTTTACCTGGGCTGCCATTTTACATTCATCTGTCATTGGGATTTTGTAACCACATGAACTGTAGTGTCCCTGTTCTGGTCATGTCATAATGGACCGTCATTCGGTGAAAGTAGTAGATTTATACTCTTACTGTGCTATTTACATTATTATTTTACTAAATTGTAGCTGCACTTTAAAGGGATAGTTCACCCAAAAAATACTTTTTTTCTATCGATTAGTCACCGCATAGAGACTCGAATTCATTGATATTTTTTTGTAAGCCAATAATAAGCCAATAATTTGATGACCAGCGGACCGGTAGGCAGTGGTTCCGGTAGGAGACACAAAGGAGAAAATAAAAAAATAAAAAAAAAGATTTCAAATGAATTAAGTTATACTTATGTTAACTTTATGAACTCAAATACAAATACATTGGACATAAAAAAGACAATAGAATTTTAATACTATTCATTAAGCTACTAATATAGACTGAAGTAATTAAAGCGGGTCATGTTTGCATGTTTGGAATTGTAACAGCTGAAATCTATAATATATCAGTATTCCGATATTAACCTGCGGGCCGCATTAAGTGAAGGTGGGGGCCGCATGTGGCCCCCGGTCCGCCAGTTGCCCATGAATGGTCTAGGTACATCTCTACTTATGACCATGCCTCCTCCGGTGGGTGGTCTGTCTGTCGCCGGGCTACCGTGTGGAAGCAAGAGAGCCAGGAGACGGGGCCGGGACGCTGTCTGAGAGGCCTATGATTCTCACAGTGAACCGGTCTCTTTTCCTGCCCCTCACTCCTCCTCCTCCTCTTCTCACCAGTGTTGATTTTGACAGCAAATTTTGATTTAGTTTTAGTCAGTCTTTTGAATCAAATTCCATTTAGTTTGTCATATTTTAGTCATCTGAAATGTTTTACTTTTTGTCTAGTTTTAGTCGACTAAATATACAGTTGATTTAGTCGACTAAAATGTATTTTGGCGGTGCCTTGATGGCGTCGTAATGGCTGATTTTACACTTGGTTGCATGCTGAAAATAGCTGATCTACAAGCTCACAACGCGTCGCAACGCGACGCGTTTTGAGCTTGTAGATCGGCTATTTTCAGAGCGCAACGCCAGAGCGAAACCAAACATAAAATGACTTGTCTTTTAGTTCTACTGGATCTCTTCTCCACTCGTCCCTCACTAACATTTTAGTCTAGTTTTTATTTGTTGACGAAATTGTCAATATATTTAGTCTTAGTTTTAGTCATCATAGCTTAGTTTTTATTTAGTTTTCGTCAGTGAAAAAAGGTAGTCGACGAACATTTTTCATCATAGTTTTAGTCGACGAAATCGACACTGCTTCTCACGCTATTAAAGTCGGGTGGGGGGGGGGGGGGGATTGTGGCCACGCTCTGCCGACCACCACCTATTTATTCAATGTTTCTTCAGGGCTGACTTCTCAAAGCCTTACATTGTTATTCCCCCCCCCCCATTATATCGATTGTCAAGAGTTTTTAATGTCTATTTTTGTGCTCGCTTTGATTGTAAGTTCTTTACTGTGTGTGATCTGCTAACCACAATAAAATGTTCCTTGATCAATACCTGTACCTCTTTATTACTTTGGGTTTGGATGTTCACATGGGCTAGCCTAGCATAGCATGCCTTTATAAAATTGTACACCTGTTTTTTTGCTTGTACTGTACCTACCATGAGAAAGCTTAAAGGGAAAGTTTACCCCAAAAATAACTTTCTCTCCCCTATTGATTAGTCACCTTGACCAGCGGACCGGTAGGCAGCGGTTCCGGTAGGAGATGCAAAGGAGACTCTTTGTGTCTCCTACCGGAACCACTGCCGGTCATCAAATTATTGGCTTAGGAATGCGACAAAAAAAAAAAATGTATTCAAGTCTCCATGGGGTGACTAATCGATAGGAAAACAGTAATTTTGGGGTGAACTATCCCTTTTAACCCATTAAGACCTGAGGCGATTATTAAAAATGTTTTCTAAATCCTAACAGTTTTTTGAAAAGAATCCCCCCCAAAAAAAAGTTTTTTGAAAAGAATCCCCCCAAAAATGGCAGATCTACAAGCTCATAGCTTGTATATCTGCGATTTTTGAATAGCCAAAGAAATCTAAAGTGACACAGATGCGTTCCAGGTCTTAATGGGTTAATATGTCATTTGTTCAGTTTTCAATTTTGTCTGTAAAACTTAAAGCCTACGGTTATATTGGGCCTATTTGAGAAGTGCAGACAGTGTTTTTTTTTAAATGGATGGTGGGAACTCAGTGTTACCAACGGTGAGCAGGGAAGAGAAACAACATGGTCCGCTTTCCTCCTCCTAGTAAAGCCCACTGTCAGGAAGAAACCTTGCGTCTCCATATTTAAACTTTAAAACTTTTTTATGGTGAAAGTGGTTAAGTGGGTCTGTTTTTCTAAATATTTGAATCAATGAAAAGTACTAACATGAGCTCTAACGTGACTAACTAATACCTACATTGGACACATTGGAACACAGGTTATTCCCCCTCCCCTTTGTGCAAAATCTTTGAATATATTTATTTTTTAAAGCGGACATTTGTAACTCTGGACATTTGCTTCTGGGAATTCTACAAATGAATAAAAAAAACGTTGCTATAATCACTGGTTCTCCAACTTAATGTATTTGGCCGTGGTCCCCCATCTCAAAATATATTCTCCCAGGGACCCCCAGAAGTTGTAACATGAGTCAAAAATGTTCGCTTAAAAAAATATATATATTCATTAAGATTTGCACAATGTTCCAAGATTTTTCAAAAATAGCAGATCTACAAGCTAATGAGCTTGTAGATCTGCTATTTTTGAATAGCCAAAGAAATCTTAAAATGCGTTCCCAGTCTTAAAGGGTTAACGAGGAGCAGGTCAACAGGCCTGTTTAATCGTATCTCCTATAAGCCCCTGACATGCAACGCGCACCGCACCACACAAGCACTCAACGTTCTGAGGAGGTCCAAGAGTCATGGACGGAACGCATCCATCCTCCCCTCCATCTCGCTCAGTGGGGCAAAGAGACAGAACGTTTAATTTTACATTCGCTTCATGCTCGGGGTTTTTGTAAGTGGAGGTGAGAGAAATGACAACTATAAATAGCCCAGCCTAGTCGCGGTCGCCGTCCCGCCGGAGGCCGTCATCCATTCCTTTTTGTCCCACTTTCCTCCGTCTCATCTTGGACCAAAATTGATTGCTGTCGCTCTGGCCAAAAGCCAGGAGAAATTGCAGAATTGCCCCGCCGCCTCCCCGACCGTTCTCATGCCTGATTTATACCTTGTCGCGCAAGGGAGTCGCGCACCGAAAAATAGCCGATATACAAGCTTACAGCGGGTATGAAACAGACATAAGTCTCCAGCCACTCAAATTGGAGCTTTTATTTTATTTATTTTTTCACTCTGCAAGCACAGGCTGGTGTCTGCGGCCAGATGCATATAATTTAATAAATGTTTTTTTTACATTTGTAGAATCCCCAGAAGCAAAGATTTGAGTTACAAATGTTTGCTTTAAAAAATATGTATTCAAAGATTTGCACACACACAAAAAAATAGCCAAAGTATAAGATAATGGTTATAGTGGTTAAAATCTAAAATGACAGATGCTTTCCCTGGTCTTAACTCACTGAGTGCCAGAATTACGATTTTAGATTTTTTTTTTTTTTTTTACCATAGCGGTAAAACACGTGAAACATGTTAATGGCACTCAATGAGTTAATGGGCTAGCCGACACACCAGAGTCTATGATCATCGGAAATCATCACTCATGTCTGCTCACTTGCTTTGAAGAATAGACTTTTATTTCTTTTCTTTTTCTTTTCCGTTTCTTTTTTTCGTTGGTGCTCCAGGATACCAAACTGTGATGCCAAATCAACCGCAGAGCTATCAGAGCGTGATAGGACTCCAGCAGCCACAGAGTCAGAGCCTGGTCACTGGCCAGCATAGCAATATGGGAAATCAGATGCAAGGCATGATGGTCCAATACTCCTCCATGCCATCTTATCAGGTTTGTATTCTATACTCCTCCATGCCATCTTATCAGGTGTGTATTCTGTATACCTCCATGCCATCTTATCAGGTTTGTATTCTATACTCCTCCATGCCATCTTATCAGGTGTGTATTCTGTACACCTCCATGCCATCTTATCAGGTGTGTATTCTATACTCCTCCATGCCATCTTATCAGGTGTGTATTCTATACTCTATTCTTAGACCCTCCAGAAAAACGCGATAATGCATGTATGCGCATAATATGCGCATAAATTCTTTTTTTAAAGGGAACATCGCATAGCATCGCATAATATGTGGTACATATTTTGCAACTTCACGCAATTTCAGCGCATAAAACCACATAAAAACCCAGCATATTTCATCGCAAAATCTAGGATTTTTGCCTGCGTTTTTCTGGAGGGTCTATATTCTATACTATACTTTTTCCCACAAAAAAAATATCACCTACCCTAACTTTTTTCATGATATAATCAGTCATATTACATTTACCATCCATTTTGGTAAATATATTGTTGCAGAATGTTTCTAAATGCACTGTCACTAATATCACTACAATGGAACATTGTGAGTACTGCAGGCATCTGTATGGAGGCTGTCCTCATAAAGCAAGTATGTGTGTCTCTCGTTCCGGCAGGTATCCATGCCTCAAGGGTCCCAGGGTGTACCACAGCAGACATATCAGCAGCCAATCCTCATCCCCAACCAGTCTAACCAGGGGCCCATGCCTGGCTCTGGGGTCCAGGTCTACTACAGTGTTATCACGCCCAACCAACAGAACTCCATGAGGTACAGTAAGCAAAAAGAACACACAGCTTTCACCTTACTTTTAAGTACGTAAAGTAGGTCAGAAGGACTTATTGTAGGTACCAGCTGAGCAAACCAGGGCATCTAGACCCCCTGGGAGATGGATTGCCGAGGTTGAGCGCCGCCACCTACCGTCAGCTCCCCAGCACTAACCACCAGTGGTGTAAAAGTAACTAAGTACATTTACTGAAGTACTGTACCAAGTACAATGTTTTGGTATTTTTACTTTACCGGAGTATTTCCAGTTTTCAGTACTTTTACTTCTACTCCACTACATCTCAAGAGGCAAATATTGTACTTTTACTCCATTAGAATTATTTGAAAACGTAAGTTCTAGTTACTTTGCAGATATAAATCATTATATTATAAAACATACATTAACCACTTCAGCCCTATTTTATGCGTATACCGATCTGCAAGCTCGCAAATGCGACACGTTGTGAGCTTGTAGACCTGCTATTTTCAAACATTTTACTACTTTTACTTTTGGTACTTTAAGTACATTTTGATACCAATACTTTTACTCAAGTAAATCTTTAATTCCGGGCTTTTACTTGTAAAGAGTACTTCTACATTGCAGTATTGATACTTTTACTTAAGTAAAACATTTCAGTGCTTTTTCCACCACTGCTAACCACAAGAAGTAGTTTACCCAAGCTCATACGCTGAGTCGGAGGGGCCCGGTGATCGAACCCAGAACCTTGCGATTTGATTTAACCCATTAAGGCCTGAGGCCGATTCTACAAATGTTTTCTAAATCCTAACGCTTTAAGAAAATATATATATTCAAAGATTTGCAAAAGATTTCACGATTTTTCAAAAATAGCAGATCTACAAGCTCATAGCGCGGCACTCGGTGCCGTGCTATGAGCTTGTGTATCTGCTATTTTTGAATAGCCAAAGAAATCTTAAAATGACACAGATGCGTTCCCGGTCTTAATGGGTTAAAAGGTAAAAGGCTCTACCGACTCTTTGAGTTACCCCGGGCACCTCGGTTTGTAATGGTCACGGAGAGAGGCGGACTTTAGGAGCCAGCAGTTAGTTACTCACCACACATATTCTCCCCCCCCCAAGTTGTTTTCATAACATCACAAAGTTTGTCAAGTTCAGACCATAAAAACTAGACGCTGCAACACACTCGCCCTAACCCGATCATCAGTCTACTGCTGCTGCTGCCATGCCTGCTGCTGTCACCTCTGTGGGAACCTGCGCATTGGGAAAGGGAAGGGGTCACTTTGAAACCCATCCACCACCCCCCCACAAACCCCCTTCAGGGGCCTCTTTTTTTAGTAGGCCAACTCAAGATGATTTATAAGGCCAGATATCCAGTGAGTCTTAATATAACAGCGCAGGGTCCCGTGTGGTGAGCCGTTCTCTCTCTACAACCATCCTTCATGTTGGCCGCTGTGCACAGACTGTGCGCTGCCTTATTCCTCAGGGTCCCGTGCGTGCCTCCTCCTCCTCCTCCTCCGCCTGTCTGCAGCTGCTGCCTCTGTGCTTTGGGGGCTGACGCATCGCCTCCCATCGCTTTGCTTATATCCTTATTAACCCGTTCAGACGGGGAAGGCATCTGCGTCAGCATGTCTTTATTTTTTAGATTCCTTTGGGCTATTCAAAAATAGCAGATCTACAAGTTCATAGCGCAGCACCGAGTGCCACGCTACGAGCTTGTAGATCTGTTATTTTTTTTAAATCGTTGTGCAAATCTTTGAATTTATATATTTTTAAAGCGAACATTTGTGACTCAAATCTTTGCTTCTGGTGGTGATTCTGCAAATGTCTTCTAAAACAGTTTTCTGATAAAAACGTATGTCGCTGTGTAAGTGGTGCTTAAAACCTTTTTCATGTCAAGGACCCCCCAAAATTTTATTTATTATACTGTATGCATCTCAAAATATTTGAAGCAAAGATTTGAGTAAAAAATGTTCCCTTTGAAAAAAAAAATATATTCAAATATTTGCACAAATGTTCAAGATTTTTCCAAAATAGCAGATCTACAAGCTCATAGCACGGCACTCGGTGCCGCGCTATGAGCTTGTAGATCGGCTATTGTTGAATTGCCAAAGTATACAATATGGATAAAGTGGTTACACGGATGCGTTCCCGGTCTTTATGGGTTAAATCAGGATGGAGGAGCCAGCCCCTCGAAAGCAAAGGGGGGAAGAAAAAAAACAAAGTGGCACGCCGGCAATTTGGTTACCGAAGGGGCCCTGCAATGATAAATGCTCATTGCCCTTGATTTGTTTTGATTTGGCTGAAAATGAGGTCCGTGGTGACTACCAACCCCCCCCCCCCCCCGCTCCTACCCAGCAGTCAACATGCCCCCCCCCTCTCCCCCACTACCATGTGATGAGGATATTTATTGCCCTTCTAATGTAATACAGGCTATCGATCCCCCGTGTACTCTGTGTTCCACTTGGCTAATTTAGCCCCTTTTTTAGGCCAATGAGCTGAATGCTGATTACATGGAGTGAAGCAGTGCGACTGTTGGGAGAGGTGCAGTGGTTGAAAGAAGTACTCGGATATTTTACTTAAGTAAAAGTAGCAATGCCACAATATAAAAATACTCTGTTACGAAAGCAAAAAGGTGTTACTTGAGTAAAAGTACAAAAGTATTGGCGTCAAGATATACTAAAAGTACCAAACGGAAAAGTACTAAAATGTTTGAAAATAGCAGATCTACAAGCTCACAAGCTTGTAGATCGGCTATTTTCAAATAGCCTATCTATAAAATAGGGCTGAAGTGGTTTTATGTATGTTATAATGTAGTAATTAAATTATTGTAATAATTAAATTAATGTAATAAAAACGAGACCAGTTATACTTCAGCTGTGTCACACCAAAAGTGGTGACCCATTGAATGGAAAGGGCCACCACCGCAATCACCACAGACTGCAAGGTATAGGTCACCGATTTCCGTGTAACATCTCTCTCAAGTCTCTCGTTGACAGAGGAGCTTGTTAATTTATCAGGAAATGGTGCAAATGCGTCGGATGGATTTTCCTTTTCCTTTGTGGCAGAACAGAAAGAACAGGGAAATCTAGGTCTTAAATGTAACAAAGTAACACCATTGTTTTGGAAAAGGTAACTAAGTAACCGAGTACTCTAATTGAAGAACTAACGCGCCAGGTTACTCAAAAAAGTATTACATTAACGGTGTTACTTGTAACGCATTACCCCCAACACTGTTCACCGCTAGAGCTAGACCCATAATATACAGTATGTCGTGAATTTTTTTTAACCACTTACTACCTAGTGTCTCTATTTGTCATTAGCTCATTCACTGCCAAGGACGTAAAAAACGTAATTATTTCCAATTACCAATGCTGCCAAGGACGTAAAAAAAAAAAAAAAATGATTTGCTGCTCCATTCACCTCTTGGTTAACTTATTACTTAAAAATCCTGTATCTTGGCTCCTGTGTACTTTTTTTTTACTATGTATTTTTGGTCAAGACATGCTATTTTCAAAGGCAGACAATTAATGTCAACGAGGTCGCGATGACCTCGTTGACATTTGTGAAACCACACAGTTATAACCCTCAGAGATTAGCAACCATCAGAGGATCGATCATAATGGAGATAAATATTCTGTGACTACTTCAAAAAGGTACAGAAAATGTAATAAAAAATGTATTAGAAAAGTTTTCACAAGTTTGTCAAGGTGTCTTACAAAATGGCGATCGGAATAATTGCATCAGTCGGGCTCTTAACCCATTAAGACCTGAGGCCGATTCTACAAATGTTGTTTTCTGAAAAACCTATGTTATGTATATCAGTGGTGATCAAAACTTTTTCATGTCAAGGACCCTCAAAATGATATGCATTTGGCCGCCATCTCAAAATATGTTGTTCCAGGGGACCCCCAGAAGCAAAGATTTGAGTAAACAAATCTTAGCTTTAAAAATATATATATATTCAAAGATTTGCACACATCTTCAAGATGTTTCCAAAAAGCAGATCTACAAGCTCATAATAACGCTTTGAATAGCCAAAGTATAAAATTACACCCGGTTTTCAAGGGGTTAACTTCCAACTCTTCTTCTGTTGCAGCTCCTCAGTGGGGTTCCTGCCCCCTCCTGGGTCGGAGCAGATGCAGTTCCCGCGGCCGTCCTCTCCCTGTAACTCCCAGCAGATCCCTGCACAGCAGTGCTCAGGTACGGTACACATCCCCCCCCCCTTTGGCTTCACCAAGGAAAGGCTGAATCAATAGCTCTGGATGAGGGAGTGGAGCAAAGCAAAGCCCCCTGGCTGTCTGTGGTTTGGTTTGGTTGGTTGGCTGGAGAGAGCTCTTTGCTAATAATCTCTGGGCCAACAAACGACTGAAGCTATTTCTGGATCTTGTTTTCTTAACCCTTTTAAGACCTGAAGCCGATTCTATTCTACAAATGTCTTCTAAATCCCAACAGTATTCTGAAAAAAACGTATGTTGCTATGTCAGTGGTGCTCAAAACTTTTTCATGTCAAGGACCCCCAAAATGATATGTATTTGGCCGCCGACCCCCATCTCAAAATATTTAGTTCCAGGGACCTCCCAGAAGCAAAGATTTGAGATAAAAATGTTCGCTTTAATATAATATAAATATATTAATTTGCACACATTTTCTCGATTTTAAAAATAAAATAGCCAAAGTGTAAAATACTTTTTAGCTCAAATCAAGAAGTGACACAGATGCGTTCCAGGTCTTAATGGTTAACTTGTATGTCGTCTCTGTCGGGTGGAAACCTCATATGTCCAAAACTTGTTTCAAATTAAAAAATGGCAAAAGTAGCAGATCTACAAGCTCGTGCCACGTTTGTAGCTTCTGCTACTTTTGCCGCTTTTGTGCCACATTGTAGTATGATCAAGTAGGACGTTAATTTACGGAGAGAAAAAAAAAAACATAAAAAGCTAAATTATGGAGATCTGAAGTTTCTGCCCGACAGCAACAAAAATTTATACTTCACATTTGTTGATTTTTAAACGGAGCGTTACAACTTGAGAATTGCCGCGCTCATGCTTGACCACTTTCAATGTGGCGTTCTTATTTTGCGCATGTCATTGTAGGTAAAACGATTGCAAAAAGGGGCAGCTGCAAGCTCACACAAAACGATGTCTCGAGAGCTTGTAGATCTGCTTTTTTCACTTAACCGGTTAATCAATCCGAAACCACCAACAAGTACAGGATATTCCCACACATTGACCTCATCATACAGTATGTCATTAATGCCACTAAGTCTGAAAACAACAAAAACGTGCTAATCGTTTCTTCGGAAAGGTAATCGATCGCGAAGAATAAAATCGATAGCTGCAGCTCTACACTTGTCCTTCTCGCCTCTGTCTTCAGCAGTGGTGTAAAGTAATAAAGTACATTTACTCTCATTTAGACCTGAGGCCGATTCTAAAAACGCCTTCTAAATCCTGACCTATGTTTTCTGAAAAACTTCAAATATTTAATCAAAAATGACAGAAAATGTATGTTGCTATATACTGTACATAGCAGGACAGGAACCCCAAAAGGGGTTCCTGTCCTGAAAGGTATAGTTACAAAAAGGGGTTCCCGCCCAAAATGGGTTAAAGGGTAAGACCACTTTAGTAGAGGTTTGGGTTGTGTAGTTACCTTGCCATGATGTAACTCCAAAGGTGGGCAAGAAATCAAAAATAATTGCTCCATTGATTAGAAATTGATGATTCAAAATATGCTCCTCATTGACTTACATTGTACGGTAAAACAGCTCTCAAAGTCACTCTTTTAGCATATAAATGAACCCAAACATAGCTGATTCAGACAATATAGAGCATCACCAAACCCAGTACTGTTTGTTTTTTTTAATAAAAATGTCAACTTCCTGTTGATTTTACTATTTGAAGATCTGGATCCGGATCCGCCGATCCAGTCCGGGTTTTCTACTTATTAAAAATGGCAAAATCAACAGGAAGTTGACATTTTTATTTAAAAAAAAAACAGTACTGGGTTTGGTGATGCTCTATATTGTCTGAATCAACTTTGTTTGCGTTCGTTTTTGTGCTAAAAGAGTGACTTTGAGAGCAGTTTTACCGTACAATGTAAGTCAATGAGGAGCATATTTTGAATGATCAATTTCTAATCAATGGCGCAATTATTTTTTATTTCTAGCCCACCTTTGGAGTTACATCATGGCAAGGTAACTACACAACCCAAACCTCTACCAAAGTGGTCTTGCCCTTTAAGTACTGTACTTAAGTACAATTTTGAGGTATTTGTACTTCACTTGAGTATTATATATGTCACAGTACGTTTGGAGAACCAGTACGATTGAAGACAGAGCGCTCGTTTTTAGGCACGGGGCTCCTTCGGGGCGAGGCGGGGCTTTTCGAGACAGGGTTTATTAGCGAGGCTGGCGAGGAGGAGAAGGAGGACGCGGCGCTGCGAGGCGCGGGTTTATTACGCGAGGCTCGCGAGGAAGAGGAGCCTCCTCCTCCTCCTCCTCCTCCTCGCGTAATAAACCGTCCTCTCCTTCTCTCCTTCTCCTCCTCCTCCTCCAAGGAGAAGGAGAACGCGGAGAGGCGGGGCTTTGATGCGCCGACTCGGACCGGTCTTTTGTTGTTCCCCCCCACATAGCAACCAGGAAGCTACGCTAGGGGAACCATAATATCTATGAGGGGAACGCTGAACACGCGTTCACACGCACACGCTTGTCCATGACGGAGGCGCGCCGGCTCAATAGAGCTTGAGGCCGAGGAAGCGCGCCCTCGCGCCTCCAGGCGCGAGTGCCCGCGCTGACCGGCCGATGCTCTATTAGTCGACTCAGCGCCGTTTGATTTGTAAACCGATAGGGACAGAATAGTTATTTTCATGGATCACTTTGTGTGTGTGTGTGTGTGTGTGTGTGTGTGTGTGTGTGTCTCAGGGAGAAAGTAAAACAAAGCCAGAACACAATAGAAGTATCTAAACAGTCCTGCTTTCAATAAACCAAAAAAAGCATGAGCGCGTGCGTGTGTGTGTGTGTGTGTGTGTGTGGCCATATATGTTTGTGCACAAGCCTGGCTTGTGGCTCCCTCTAGTGCTGGGTGGGTGGTAAAAACGAGCGCGCTTTCTTCAATCGTACTGGTTCTCCAATTATACTGTAACATATATATATATAGTTCCAATTCCCAATACTTTCACTTTTTCTCCACTATATCTCGGAGGCAAATATTGTACTTTTACTCCACTACAATTATTTGAAAACTTCAGTTACTAGTTAGTTTGTAGATTTTCATTATTATTACAAAACATACATTAACCACTTCAGACCAATATACATTTCGGCCGCAATGCGTCGCACCCCGACGCATTGTGAGCTTGTAGATCGGCTATTTTCAAATGATTTCTTTTGAGTACTTTTACTTTTGGTATATTTATATGCCAATATGTTTGTACTTTTACTCAAGTAAATTTTTAATTCCGGACTTTTACTTGTAATGGAATATTCCTGCATTGCAGTATTGATAATTTTACTTAACACATTGACCGCCAGAGGTTAATCTCATAATGTACTCACCAGTGCCAACGTTTTATTGTTGTTTTTTGTTTTTTTCACGTCGCCATAGATCTTGTTAAAATCCTTAAGATTGAGCTGTGCACTGTTTGTAAACATCGCGGACATCTCCCTGCGTCTACCAGTCCAAACCACGTGTCAAACGGAGCCGCCATGTTTGAGTTCTGATCGTTTATGTTAACATGGGAAATGCGAGGATGAAAAACTACATGTTTACAGGGGCTTTTACAGGGGTTTATGTGTACGACTTAGAATGGAGACAGACGGGAAACAAAAAACGTGATCGCACTTCCGGTCGACATCGGGTGGTGTTACACTGAAAATGGTCCCCCTAGAAAATTAAAAAAAAAAAAAAATTCGAAAAAAAGGAAAAAGCACCACAGCCCGTAGGCTACGGGATCGGCGCTTAACCGTTGGATTTAACGGCCCGTAGAACTACGGGCCCGGCGGTAAATGTGTTAAAGGGCAAGACCACTTTGTTAGAGGTTTGGGTTGTGTAGTTACCTTGCCATTATGTAACTCCAAAGGTGGACAAGAAATCAAAATTAATTGCTCCATTGATTTTTTTTTAAATAAAAATGTTAGCTTCCTGTTGATTTTGCCATTTTTATTTTGAAGAAAACCCGGACTGGATCCGCGGATCCGGATTCGGATCTTCAAATAGTAAAATCAACAGGAAGTTGACATTTTTATTAAAAAAACAAACATTACTGGGTTTGGTGATGTTCTATATTCTCTGAATCAGCTTTGTTTGTGTTCGTTTATGTGCTAAAAGAGTGACTTTGAGAGCTGTTTCAGTGTACAATGTAAGTCAATGAGGAGCATATTTTGAATTATCAATTTCTAATCAATGGAGCAATAATTTTTGATTTCTTGTCCACCTTTGGAGTTACATAATGGCAAGGTAACTACACAACCCAAACCTCTAACAAAGTGGTCTTGCCCTTTAAGTAAAAAAAATGTAGTACTTTTTCCACCTCTGGTCTTAAGTCACAGTTTTTTAGCCCTGACGCTCTCCGCAATTCCACCCACATATTAGGCCCCACCTCTGCTCCGCTCACCTCAGAAGAGGGGCAGATCCTCTCCACCTAACCCTGGAATTAGATTGCACTAGACAAAGGAAGGGTGTCATCGGGAGAAATTACTTTGCGCTGAAATTTCTCCGGCAAAATGGATTGAATCGATTCAGGGGCCGGGGATGTGGGCGGGGGAGGAGGAGGCGGCTGCGTTCTCATCTCCGAGGCCAAGCCTATAATACAGGGGTTCAAACAACAAAGGGAAAGGTAGTCATGGTGACCGTGTCTGATTGTCAGCCAGCCCACAAGCCTCCCAGCATCGACGTCACCCCCCCCCCCCCCCGCTTGTTCAGCCTACAGTATGCGTGGGAGGGGGTTTTAAAAGGTTCTAATTGAAATGACACTCTCCAGCCTTAACGATCTAATTATTGAATAGATATGGGGTGGTAATTAAAAAGTAATTCCTCCGCCACTTTGTTCCCAGTTATGGCCATCTTGGAGGGAAAAGAGCCTTCGTGGGGCTCTCAATTCTAATTTGCCGTTTTATGTCGCCGCCGTTAATGGGAATTTTCCTCTGGTGGCGGAGGCCACCGCGATCGCTCCCTGACGATCTTTGCTTCGTCGCCTCCTCGAATAACTAATTATAGCAAGGAAAGGAAAAATGTGGAAATTAGATTGCTCTTCTAAAGCAGGTGGTCAGAATGTTTTCAATTTCATGCAGGGATTACCAAGTGAAAAGAATTGCCTCATTTCTATTTTTGGGTTATTGAAGGGTTCTGCTGTCTGTGGGCTCTTCTCTACTTTGTCTCTCTTTAATGCCACTTCTCGCTTTAGTTCACCGCTAAACCACTTCAACCCTCTATACTAAGTAAACTAACACTTAGTTCATCGGCTTCAGCTCTGTACTTTGTCTGCTCCCCCCCCCCCCCCACTCTACACCAAATCTCTTTGCCCGAAAATAGCCACTCCACAAGCTCACGTGAGCTTGTAGATCTGCTATTGCGAATGTTTCCCCCAGAATAGGGATAATACTAAACTGTAATTTTAGACTTTAGCTATAGCCATTATTTTATACTTTGGCTATTAAAAAATAGCAGATCTACAAGCTCATACAAGTAGATCTGTCATTTTTGAAAAATCATGAATATTTGTGCAAATCTTTGAATATAGCAAAATATTTTGGAGCAATATATTTTGAGATTGAGGTCCGTGAACAAATACATATAATTTTGGGGGTCCCTGACATGAAAAAAGTTTGAGAACCACTGATATTATAGCAACATATGGTTTTCAGAAAACTGTTAGGATTTTGAAGACATTTGTAGATGCGTTCCTGGTCCCTGGGTTAAGCATGCCCCCAAATTACTGTGTGGGCCACAAAATGAGTTTTTCAATTCAGATAAATATTTAGCAATACTGATGAAAATGAGCACAGCTGCCACGCGCATCTTTACAGGGAAGAGACTAAAAGAGACCTTTTGTTTGTTTGTGCCCTGGATGGCCTCGGTTCTCTGCCTGAACAATCAGAGTAATCAGCCATGAGAGAGACTAGGAAGGTGAAGGAGACATTGGATTTGTCATGTCCATTCTCTTCATTCACACAAAAGCTTGAAAAGTAGCACATCTACAAGCTCGAAACGTGGCGCGAGCTTGTAGATCTGCTACTTTTGCCATTTTATTTGAATCCTGAAAAGTAACCGTTTTGAACTTAGGTTTACACCCAACAGAGACCGTATATTCCATTCAGCCTGTTTTATTTTTCTTCCGATATTATTTTTGTTCATGTTCTTGGTGCATGCCTTAAGTTTATTGAATGATTTTGTCTTTAAATCATGAATTGCAAAATGTGTACAATGTTAGCTTTGTGTTTATGTAACTGGGGTGGTAACTGATTTATTAACTTGATTCAATTAAATAATCGAAATGGATGGTTCCCCCAAAATTGCAAAACGCTACAGCAAATGGTGGAAACGGACTCTGAAAGACATACGATCCAGTGCTGCAAAGAAGGAACACAACCTTTTTTCCCGTTACATCGCAGATGCCGTTGCCTCCTGCCATGATCAGTCAGCTTTAGCAGGCCATTATGTACGCATTTCTATTCTGTTCAATCTTTTCATGGTCCTTCAGAAAGCCCTCAAATACATGTATTTGTCCAAATGTGCACATTTAGCCCATTCCCCTTGTCTACCACCAGCACACATCTTTGGTAAATATGGTGAATATGAAATACTCTTTAGGATTTTTCTGCTGTTAGTGATTCTATTCCAGTGTATAGTTTGAGTGACTTTCTTTCTTATAATCTCTTTTCTTTTTTATAACTGCTTAATGGCAGTTTTTTTCTCAAGGCCTTCTTGTTAGTCTGAAAGATCAGTAAGCTAAGTTCAAAAGCAAGCCCTGCTTGCCGAGCAGAGAATGGAACCAGGATAAGGGCTTCCGCTGGCAACACGGTTTACTTTGAGCAAAAAATAATAATTACATTTAAGCTAAGCTCTTCTGTAATAAGCCCAAGCGTAGATCCATAAAAAATCCGCCGACCTTTACTGTTGGGCAAACAAATTTAATTGGATGCTTGGCGGCGCAGTTTTTCTGCCGCAATTATTAAGTATTAATGCCATAGCTGTCCTTGGCCTGCAGTCCCAAACAGACTCAAATAATGTGCGTGCTTCTACAAACACCTTGTTTATACAGAGAGATTTAATGACCAGCAGCGCATTGCACAGCGAGGGGATTGGATGTAATAACTGTGGCATGACATCACATAGATAGAATGAGCTAGAAAACACTCATAATGGAGAGGCTCTGTGGTGATGACACTTGAATTTGTTCGATCCAGTATTGTCCAATAATAATGATGAACTTGAATATGTCTTGAGGGGAAACATGTTAGATTTCATGCGTTGTGTAAGAGTTATTTACTTAACCCATTAAGACCTGGGACGCATCCGTGTCACTTTTTGAAAAATAGTGAAAATGTGTGCAAATCTTTGAATATATATTATTTTTAACTCAAATCTTTGCTTCTGGGGGTCCCTGGAACAAAATATTTTGAGATGGGGGGTCGGCGGCCAAATACCTACAATTTTGGGGGTCCTTGACATGAAAAAGTTTGAGAACCACTGATATAGAAACATATGTTTTTCAAAATACTGTTGGGATTTAGAAGACATGTCTGGAATCGGCTTCAGGTCTTAATGGGTTAACCACTTTCATCCCTGTCATCCCTATTGTGGGCATGTCATTCTAGGTGGATTAAAAAAATAATAAATTAAAGTAGCATTTTGGCTATTTTCACTATTTGTTTGTAAATGTGTATATATATATATATATGGCATATAAAAATGCACGTTAGTGGCTTGTGTGTGTAATGTACAAAATAATAATCATAAAAAAAGCACTCAACTTTTTCCCCTCCTTCCTTTGTGCGTGCAGGTGTCCCCCCTCCTCCACCAGGTGGCGGTATGGTGATGATGCAGCTGACGCTGCCGCCGGGCCAACAGCCGCGGCCACACTCGCCTCCGCAGTGGAAACACAACAAGTACTACAGCCTGGACCACCACAGAGGACCCCAGAAGCCCACAGAGCTGTCAGCGCTAGACACCTCACAGGTAAACAGCAGCGTTGATTTCGTCGACTAAAACTATGACGAAAAATGTTAGTCGACTACCTTTTTTTCACTGACGAAAACTAATAAAAAACTAAATAAAAAATAAGCTACAATGACTTATTTCCAGCGTGCAACCAAGTGTAAAATCAGCCATTACGACGCCATCACGGCACCACCAAAATACATTTAATTCTACTAAATCAACTGTAGATTTAGTCGACTATAATATTGTGATATTTAGTCGACTAAAACTAGACAAAAGCTAAAACATGTCAGATGACTAAAATATGACTAAAACTAAATGGAATTTTATTCAAAAGACTATGACTAAAACTAAAAAATAAATTGTTGTCAAAATCAACACTGGGTAACAGCTCACCTCATACCTGCGGGGTGAGCTGTTAGATCTGCTTTTTTTTATTATTATCGTGGAACATTTGTGCAAATCTTTGAATATATAAATATGTTTTAAAGCAAAACAAAATAACTCCGGTCTGTGTTTCTGGGGGTCGCTGGAACCACATATTTTGAGATGGGGGTCCGCTCCGTGGCCAAATACATATAATTTTGGGGGTCCTTGATATGGAAAAGTTGGAGCACCACTGATATAGCAACATTGATGATATGTCCCAGGTGCATCCTTGTGATGTTTTTCTTTAGTTATTCTATTTATAGTGGATCATAGGAATAGACTAAGTGACAACCAGGAATAGTTTGTTGACCACCGGAGAGACGGTTGACAGCCGAAATGTAGACGGCATCCCGGGAGCAGTATGGGTTAGCGCCCCCAGCCTGGGTCTTTGGTGAGGAAGAAGCCCAACAAACCCACGGTGAGGCCTTTAGGAGGGCCATTCAAGCAAGCCACAAGTGGAGCCTGCAGTACCTCCACGGCCCAAGAAACGCCAGAAGGAAATCTTTGGATCTGGACCTGGTGATACAAAGGAGGGGCCCGGACAGGAGGCCATCCACAGAGCCTAGTCCCTCCACGTGCCAGAGCCTCCCCCCGGTCCCGGCAGGGTAGTTCCGGAGAAGCGGATTGAGTGGCCCTGTCTTGTCCTAAGAGGACTGACCGTGGGTAACTACTGGGACGTAAGTCGGGGCTTGATCAACCCCGGCTTGGTCACCTGGGCGAGGGTGTATGTTACCCGAAACACCCGTCGACCCGAGGCTACAACACTGATGATACGTCCCAGGTGCATCCATGTGATGTTTTTATTTATAACATACTGTTAGGATTTAGAACACTTTTAGATATGTATTTGGCTGCGGAACCCCATCTCAGAACGTTTTGTTCCAGGGACCCCCCAGAAGCAAAGATATGGGTTACAATTGTTCGCTTAAAAAATATATATATTTAAAGATTTGCACAAATTTTCAAGATTTTTCTAAAATAGCAGATCTACAAGCTGATAATGCCGCGCTATGAGCTTTTATATCTGCTGTTTTTGAATAGCCAAAGACATCTAAAATTACACATATACGTTCCCGGATTGAATGGGTTAACAAAACTGTTCGGTTAATGGGCCTTTAAATTTCATTCATAAATCAATCTAATCTTTTCTCCACGGACGGTTTTTGGCTAGACTTCTCAAATCAATCCCTTTAAAATGCATCGACTTTGACAAAAATAATAATAATGGTGCAATAAAATGGAGTGTGTTGGATTATCTGTCTCAAGCACGATTTTCCTTGTCACGTTTGAGTGACTTGCTTTCTTGAATTATATTTTTATAACTGCTTAATGGCAGGTTTTTAAAAAAAAAAAAGGGCAAGGTTGGCTTCCTTGAAACCCAAACAACAAAGATATTCTTTGGAAAGTCGTTGGTAATAATGTCAAGTTACGTGCTGAGTAGTAGTAAGTCAGTGTAATATAGTCCTTGGAATCTTTTCACTCAAAAGAAGAGTATAATGTTTCTTTCATGGAGACAAATGTATTCTAGCATCCTGACATTTGAAGTCTGAATTTCCGCTCCTAGAGTGAGTTTGACTCCTGGTGGATGGATGTTTCAAAGCCATGACCACCACCTCTCTTAAATCATTTCCAGATGTTCCCTATGTGTGAAGCTCTAATTTACTCCCATCGCATGACTGTGTCACATGCCGTGCTGTTGGCTTGAAAATCTGTTCTCCTCTGCAAGCAACAGCATCGTATTATGGGGTATACATTTGGCTTGGGCAATTGCCGTTGTGTAGCGGTCCCTCACCCCTTCCTGTGTGTGTGTGTGTGTGTGTGGTTACAGAGCAGCCCCCAGCTAGGCAGCCCCTCCCCCTCCCCCGCCCAGTCACCTACGCCCACTCACCTGACCAATGTGAAGAACATCCGTCCAGGCCTGGCCTCAGCTCCCATCATGCCACAGTTCTCCCGGCCCTTCATGCCAGGGCAAGGTAAGGCACTCAGGCTCTCTGAGACACAAAGTGTGACATATTATGCAAACATTTGACAGCAGCAGCGGCTGCTGTTTTGCTCGTCAATGTTTATCTGATCCAGTGTCAATAGCGTGTTCGTCCGACGTACATGAAATGATGAATGAACATAGCAAAGTGGACACACATGAGTGTCAAACCAAAAGTGGTGACCTTATATACGGATGTAACACAGGTTCAACAGAGTTCAAAACGAGGAGACATGGCAGTGACTCGCTTGTTGTCAAAGTACATTAAAATTACGCCAATATGGCAACATTATGGATTTGGAGACGACTAATGAGTAAGATGATACTGAATAATGGGGTGGGGGGGCGGGGACTGTATTAAAAAACTATCATTGCATCCCTTAGAAGAAAAGTGCAACACCAAGTAGTCAAAGTTGTTATTACTGGGTCTGCCCGGTTTGGAACCTGAAAATCTGACCGTTTTGGAAATGTGTAAACCGGCACAACCCTATATGGGGTTGAAATCAGTTCTCTGACATGAATTGCGCTTTTTTAAAACATACATTAACTGCACTCGTGGTTCAAAAATGATGTTTGGTGGCTTAGCTTACTGGTATTTACTTTATTTATCTAAAAATTGGAAGTCTGCAGTGGGAGCCCATGGCGGAGGTAACTTCCTACCAAACATGTCATTCCTGTAGCGTGTTGTCCATTTCAGGCCCTGTGATGCAATTAAAGAACATGCCTTGTGCGTGTGTGTGTGTGTGTGTGTTTTCCTAGGGGACGCACGGTACCCCCTACTCGGCCAGCCGCTGCAGTACAACCCACAAATCCGTCCCCCTCTCCTCCACGCGCCCCCAATGGTCCCCAGTCACCAGGTGAGTCAAAACATATCACCTGGCAGTGGTTCCCATACTTTCCAGCTTGAGACCCCAGAAATACATGTGGCGTTCCCCGTGATCCGAACGTACAAAAATACCTCATGAATTAACTACTTAATAGTATATATTTAATAGTTAAAATAGCCTATCTACAAGCTCAATGCGTCGCAGTGCAATGCATTGCGCGCTTGTAGATATTTCTTACGTTTTTTGTTATTTATTATCCGAAATTATTTTGAAATGTTTTAATCTTTTTAAATAATAAAAAATGTAGGAAACGTAAAACATTGTTTGGGAAAGCCTGCTCTAAGGGGTGTCTGTATGGCACCTCTCCACTGTTGAAACCTATTGATTGAACATGTCTGTGACTGACTTTTACCCACAGTCGTGATGAGGTGTCAAAGTCTTGACACGTTGTCTCCTTTTGTCCTCTAGGTACCCATGGGAATGAGACATGGCGGCGGCAGAGGGAGGAAACAGCCGAGGAAAGCTTTGTCCACAGATCTCAGTGTAGGTGATGCAGGTAAAACTAGGAAAGCTTTGTCCACAAAGGTCTCAGTGTAGGCAGTGGTGTAAAGTAACTAAGTACATTTACTCAAGTACTGTACTTCAGTACAATTTTACGGTATTTTTTACTTTAGTGAAGTATTACCAATTTTCAATACTTTTACTTCTACTCCACTACATGTCAGGAGGCAAATATTGTACTTTTACTCCACTACAATTATTTGACAACTTAAGTTACTTTGTAGATTTAGATTGTTATTACTAAACATACATTAACCACTCAACCTCTCTATATATATTTAGGCAATTTGAAAATAGCAGATCTATAAGCTCACAGTGCGTCGCATCGTGAGCTTGTAGATTGTTTTTTTCAAAAGATTTGTATACATTTTTAACTTGAATCTGACATTCTGTACAATGAGTACTTTTACTTTTGTATACTTTAGGTATATTTTGATGTTGATACTTTTGTACTTTTACTCAAGTACATTTTGAATAAGGGATTTCTACTTGTAACAGAGTATATCTACATTGCAGTATTGATACTTTTACTTAAGTAAAACGTTTGATTACTTTTTCCACCACTGAGTGTAGGTGACGCAGTTAAAACTAGGACGCTACTCTTGTCGTCTGTATGACAGAGACGGACCGGGCAAACTGGCAGTAGAACATTACAGTAGAGCTCACTCGTGGCAAATGGTAAAACCTTTGCAGGTGTTTGCTGGCTGAATTTCGGTATCTTCTGCTGCGTTTCGTGTCAGTACCAGATATAATTCAGTATAAACACCTAACAGCATTTGGCCTTCCATATTTGTTTCCTTTATTCGGTTTGATTGATCTGGCTAGTGACCACTTGCATGACAATTTAGACATTTAGGGTAAACACAAGGTAAACGGTAAACGCATACATCAAATGCAGAGAGACGGTGTAGTGCATCAGTAAACCAAGAACTGAGCATCAGTCTAAACAATGTACTATCAAAAAATAATCTGTACATTGAAACTAAAGGATACCAAATGAACCTAACATCCAGTGTTGATTTTGACTGGACATTTTGATTTAGTTTTAATCATAGTCTTTTGAATAAAATTCCATTTAGTTTTAGTCATATTTTAGTCATCTGAAATGTTTTCGTTTTTGTCTAGTTTTAGTCGACTAAATATCATAAGATTATAGGCGACTAAATCTACAGTTGATTTAGTCGACTGAAATGTGTTTTGGCGGTGCCTTGATGGCGTCGTAATGCCTGATTTTACACTTGGTTGCATGCTGGAAATGGCAGATCTACAAGCTCACAACGCGTCGCGAGCTTGTAGATCTGCTATTTTTGAGAGTGCAACACCCAAGCGCAACCAACATTTTAACATTTTAGTCTAGTTTTTATTTATTAACGAAATTGTCAATATATTTAGTCTTAGTCATCGTAGCTTATTTTTTTATGTCATTTTTATTTTGTTTTCATCAGTGAAAAAAGGTACTCGACGAAAAAAAAATCGTCATAGTTTTAGTCGACAAAATCAACACGGCTAGCATCTAAATGACATTTTTAACATCGTGGTCAAGAACCTGACAATGACCGTGTCCTCTCTCTCTCTCTCTCTCTCTCTCTCCTCAGTGAGTGGGCGGTTCCTGGAGGTGACGGAGCTGCCAGACAGGACCGCATGGGGGCGGAGTCAGGGTGGCGGCACCGTGCTGGGCGCGCTCTCCAGCGTGGGGGGCAACATCCAGAGGCTCCCGGGACACCACCACCAACAGCACCACCCCCACCCACATCACCAGCCCCACCCCCACCCCCACCACCACCAGGAATGTCAGCCCGGGGCCAACGGTGACCACCACCACGCTCACCACCACCACCACCACCATGCCAAACAGCACACCTTCCCAGCCCCGGCCGACTTCGCCTCCGCCTACACCATCCTGGCCCACGTCCCCCCGCCCCCCTCCTCCAGGAACTTTACCACCCAGGGTGCCTCCCCCCGCCCCTCTAACGGCCCCCGCTCCACCTTGAGACTCGCTACGAGCAAGGGTCCCGGCCAGCCCCCCACCCTGGAGAGGGCCAGCTCCTAATAGGGGGGGAGGGAGGGGGGAGGCTCTAACGACAAAAAGAAAGGACCTCTGGCTTTATTCTGACCCCCCCCGCTCCCAACGACAGTCCCACCACCTTCACACCAGCAGCACCGCCTCCAGTCACCTCCTGACGACCCCCCCCCCCCCCCCCCCCCACACACACACACACACGCACTCCCCCGCCGCCCCCCCTTCTCCCTGCCCTCGCCCTCTTACTGATGCTGGTTTGACGCAGAAGGGTTGTTTTTACACTTGATTTGTAGAGACTTCTTGGGGGAATGTGTGTTTTGTCTTTTGTCAATTCTAGCCAATTCGAGGAAAAAACGCAGGAGCAAATCAAAAAGTCCCCTCGATATTTTAACATCCCAAAAGTAACACGGTAAGAGAAGAAAGAAACAATGTATTGAAGTTCTAGACGGTCAGCTGTCCCCCCGTCTCTTTGAAGGAGACAGAACATATCAGTGCAGGGCAGACTTGTTTCTTCTCTCCCCCTCCTCCCCTCCCTTCTTCATTTTTTTATTTTATTTTGTAGTTGTGAAAGTTTTTTTTTAGTTTGAAACCAAGCTCAGTGGTCTTACCGCGATTCTAGAGCCCCCGCCCCTCTTCTAGAGCCCCCGCCCCTCTTCTAGAGCCCCCGCCCCTCTTCTAGAGCCCCCGCCCCTCTTCTAGAGCACCGCCTCTTTTAGAGCACCACCTCTTCTAGATCACCCGCCCCTCTTCTAGAGCACCGCCCCTTCTAGAGCCCCCGCCCCTCTTCTAGAGCCCCACCCGCGGCTCTTCTAGAGCCCCACCCCGCCCTCTATCGGAGGTTCCGCTTTTGTCACAGCAGAACACCACCAAAGCCCCCCCATCTCCTCCTCCACTGTCCTCCCCTGCCCCACCCATGACCCATGGATAAAACTTAGTACCCCCCCCCCCCCCCCCAGTGTCCACCAGCCCACCTTGCCCCATATTGTGGCCAGAACATCAGAGCCGCCCCCTCCCTCTCTGCTACACAAAAATGGGTCTCTTGTTGTGCCTTCTCTCCAGAGTCTACTGCTTTTGTTCTCCAAGAAAAACCACACACACACATGAAGACACAGCAGTGTCTTAAACCATTGTAATGGGAGAAAAAAAAAAGACCCGCTTCTTGTAAATAATTTATATAGTAGCTAAAGAATTCAATCAGTTCTCTTTTCACAGTGAACAGTACGCGTTGGTCACAGGCACAGGTGAGAATGACAAAGGCTTCTCTTGTTTTTGTTTTTTTTGTTGTTTTTTGTTTGACATCCCTGGTTTTTAACTTAATTTAAATAAAAAGTTGAGAGAATAAGAAAATAAAAAAAATTGAATGACACTCCTCCACCGACAATGTATTTTAGCAATCCTCAGCTTTTGATTTTTTCTTTATTTTTTTTGGTTCTTCCTCCCATCCGCCGTCCTCCTGTCTGCCCGGTGCAAAGGCCAACAGTGTCTATTACGTCATCAGGAGGTTTCGTTTTTCTTAAATTAAACCGACTGGGTCACTGGAAAAAAAAAAAAGTTTGCACATTTATACAACTGAATATATATTATATCTATATTTTTTCCTTTTATTTCTCTCAAAGAAAAATGTGTGGATTCTGAAAGGCTGTTCAATGCTGGTGAAAGTCATTTTTATTTCAGTTTGGAAAAACCAATAAATGTTTACACCAAAATGGATGTTTTCTCAGATGAAGAAGTCATTTAAATTTGAGCTCTCTCTCTGGGAAGTTCCGACTGTAGACGTAATTCGCCGCCGACTTTGTGCTTTAAAGGGATAGTTCACCCAAAAAATTACGTATTTTCTATCAATTAACACACCCCATGAATCCTTGGAGATTTTTGGGGTTTTGTCTCATTCCAAGGCAATCATTTGATGATGACAATAAAGATGCTTATGTATCCGGTAGGAGACACAAAGGAGACTCTGAGTCTCCTACCGGATAGACCGCCGGTAATCAAATTATTGCCTTAGGAATGCGACGAAAACAAAAAAATCTTTATTAATGCAATGCTTCATGGGGTGTAATTGATAGGAAATAACTAATTTTTTGGGTGAACTACTCCTTTAATATTTGACCAATTTAAATCAACTCATTGGAGCAGGGTGTTTTTTTTTTGGCCCTCTGAAGATGCGGGGGCGCTCTATTAAGTCATATCTAATTTAGTCATTGGTGCAATTCATCTCAATTCACAATTTTATGGGGCCATTTGTCTGCTACATTAACCTCCCTCCAACCTCATCTCTTTAACCCATTCAATCCGGGAACGCATCTGTGTCATTTTAGATTTGAGCTATAACCATTATTTTATACTTTGGATATTACAAAATAGCAGATCTACAAGCTCGTAGCGCGGCACCGAGTGCCGGGCTACGAGCTTGTAGATCTGCTATTTTTGAAAAATCTTTTTTTTTGTGGAAATCTTTGAATACATATATTTTAACATTTTGTACTAAAATCTTTGCTTCTGGGGGTCCCTGGAACAACATATTTTGAGATGGGGTTGGGGGGAGTCCGCGGCCAAATACATATCATTTTGGGGGTTGACATGAGTCTGAGAACCACTGATATTATTAATAGCAACAAGTTTTTTCAGAAAACTAAGGATTTAGAAGACATTTGTAGAATGGGAACCTCAGGTCTAGATGGGTTAATTCCCTCACAAGTTCGGAACAATTTACCGCAAGGAAAACCTAAACCACCTGCCTCTGTCGTATGAAAACCCTGAGGATGGAACGAGTCCTACCAATGGCTGAAAACGGTCTACATCCCATAGGCTGGGGGAACGGTTGCAATGTGACTGGTTAGCTGGTTTATCATTGGCCACGTTTACTTTCATCAGCAACTACCATGACATGGAGTTTAACCACTTCAAAGCACCACATGCAGCAACATATATATCGTCTATGTTGGGCAGAAACCTCTTGTATCCATATTCCAACTTTTAGTTTTTTCATAAATTAACGCCCTACTTGATCATACTACAGCGTCACACAAAAGCTTTAATGCAGCAGATCTGCAAGCACGAGACGCAAAGCGGTGAGCTTGTTGATCTGCTACTTTTGCTATTTAGGAATTTGAATCCTGAAAAGTAATGGTTTTGGACATTATGAGGTTTCTACCAGACAGATGAAATCTGGTTTAAAGGGAAAGACCACTTTAGTAGAGGTTTGGGTTGTGTAGTTACGTTGCCATGATGTAACTCCAAAGGTGGGCAAGAAATCAAAAATAATTGTTCCATTGATTAGAAATTGAGATTTCAAACTATGCTCCTCATTGACTTACATTGTACGGTGAAACAGCTCTCAAAGTCACTATTTTAGCACGTAAACGAACGCAAACAAAGTTGATTCAGACAATATAGAACATCACCAAACCCAGTACTATTCGTTCTTTAATAAAAAAATACTTCCAGTTGATTTTACTATTTGAAGATCCGGATCTGCGGATCCAGTCCGGGTTTTCTTCCTAATAAAAATAGCAAAATCAACATTTTTATTAATAAAACAAACAATACTGGGTTTGTTGATGTTCTATATTGTCTGAATCAAGTTTGTTTGCGTTCGTTTACATGCTAAAAGAGTGACTTTGAGAGCTGTTTTACCGTACAATGTAAGTCAATGAGCATATTTCGAATTATCAATTTCTAATCAATAGAGCAATTATTTTTGATATCTTGTCCACCTTTGTTGTTACATCATGGCAAGGTAACTACACAACCCAAACCTCAGGAAGGGATTGATGGTAAGTACAAAACAAGAGCGTACCTATCTGTACCGCTACCTCCTGGCCTTTATAATAGAGGAAATGGTGGCCTGAAGCGCTGACACAATAAGTTAAGGTGCCACCGTCTTGACAGAGATAAATTACATTGTGCGGCAGAGCCACAACCTGTCCTGTCCCTGTCAACGGTGCTTACACAACCCCTTTGTTCCCTGTGTGTGTGTGTGTGTGTTTGTGTATGTATGTACGTGTGTGTACACCGACCCGACTTGTGAAGTAGCCTGTTCTATTGAAACGTCCGCTCCAGTATTGGTCTGAGACATTTCAAGAGTTTGTCAGACATTATTGCCTTTGTGTTTTCCGCTTATAAGGTTATGTTAATGCATCCCTCACTGTCTCATTTTTATTAGATTTAGGCGCACATAACTGACATGCTTTATAGCAATTAAACACAGACACTACGGGGGTAGCCAAGATGAATCTCACCTTGATCTAAATTGGAAATAATTCCGCCTTAAAACGTGACGTAAAAGGCTAGGGCCTACTGGGCCACGGCAATCTGTCCTCGTATGACTCGATAGAAACGGGACACTGATGGAGAACTTATGGACATGGTTAGTTTCTAAAGGCCAATTAGACTGTCTTCATGCTGTTCGGCACAGGTTGGAGGGAACATTGAGTGTGTGGGGGTGGTTTGTGTAAGTTATTAAACCGAAGTTGGTTCTCCAGCTGGACAGACGCATACATTGATGGGTTGTGATTTAGGGCCTAACATATTTGGCTTATAATTCACTTATATCCCCGTACCAATCTACCTCCCGCTGCACCTTTTCATCTCCTTCAGCCGGCAATAAGCAAAGCTTACTGCGGGTGTTCTCAGAAGCCAAATAACCCAACATCAGTGGTGTAAAGTAACTAAGTACATTTACTCAAGTACCGTACTTAAGTACAGTTTTGAGGTACTTTTACTTTGGAGTATTTCCAATTGTCTATTCTTTTACTTCTACTCCACTACATCTCAGAGGCAAATATTGTACTTTTACTCCACTACAATTATTTGAAAACTTAAGTTACTATAGTAGTTACTTTGAAGATATAAATTATTACATTATAAAACATACATGAACCTTTTTAGCCCTATTTTATACCTAGGCTATTTGAAAATAGCCGATCTACAAGCTCACAACGCGTGTAGATCTGCTATTTTCAAACATTTTAGTTATTTTACTTTTGGTACTTTATGTACATTTGTACTCGGGGAAAAATCTCGGGCCAAACAAGTTAACAACACTACACACACTGACTACAAAACTGAAAAACGTTAATAAAAACAATATGCAAGTATAATCAATCAATCAATTCTTCAGCGGTGGTCTCTTCATGTTGTAGTTTAGTAATGAATGGCTCAAGCTGCTCTCAGAGCCCCTTTTATGCCAGGTGAGTACACAGGTGATGGTCCGTGGCCAAATGTATATCAATTTAGGGGTCCTTGGCATGAAAAAGGTTGAAAACCACTGTTCTAAATGGCAGTGGTTCACAAACTTTTTAGCTCAAGAGTCTTAAGGCTTGGGTCCTGGC
Organism: Gymnoscopelus braueri; assembly: GCF_963280865.1. Lineage (NCBI taxonomy): Eukaryota > Metazoa > Chordata > Actinopteri > Myctophiformes > Myctophidae > Gymnoscopelus > Gymnoscopelus braueri. The sequence goes on along the minus strand of NC_137618.1, from coordinate 47,499,051 downwards.
TCCCGGGGAGACATCAAATTTCTCTTTTGGGTCTTGAGTCCCAAGACTCAACACCCAAAAGAGTCTTGAGTCAAGACCCCGGCTCCTGGGCGGGGAGAGCTCAAGAGTCTTAAGGCTTGGGTCCTGGCTCCCGGGGAGACATAAAATTTCTCTTTTGGGTCTTGAGACTCAAGACCCAAAAGAGAAATTTGATGTCTCCCCGGGAGCCGAGGTCTTGACTCAAGACCCAAAAGAGAAATTTGATGTCTCCCCGGAATCATACGAGGAAGTAAAATGTATAATAAGAAAGAAAGGAAACACGGCCGCAATAAATGGATCCAGGGAGAAAGCGTGGCAAAGTATTGCCGACAAATTAAATGCACAAGTCGTCCAAAAATATATACAATTTATATACAAGTCCATAAATATATAATTAAGTTAGGCTTAAACATGAGGAGTGTATAGTGAATATTGGAATTATCGCCTACTAATCTACAATGCGATAGCCTATATGCACCATGCATCCAACCAATATGTCAAAAACAAAAAAATCTCCATGAATTCAAAGCTTCGTGAAATTGATAGAAAATAAGATTTTTTTTAGTTGAACTATTCTTTTAAGTGACTTATTCAGGGACGCTTTGACACATTGCTGAGGACTGGCATTGAACCTGGGATCAATGGCTTGTCAGGTAGGCTCTCTAACCATTCAGCTATGGCCACATCATCAGCAGCAGAGATTCTAAGGGATTTCTACTCTGTAACAGTAAAGGGGTTTCAGGGGAAACCAGCAAAATGAGGAATAATATAATAAAAGACTGTCCTGCTAATAAAGCATCATGTCTCTAATTTTGTATTTGATATTACCTTTATATTATTTAATAAATTATGCATTTCATCCTCTATATATTGCCCAGCAACCTTTATGATAAAGGCGAAAAAAGATGTGTTGTGGGCTGGGATTCGATCCTGTGATGTTGTGGTCTGTAGTCAAGAGCTCTACCGACTGAGCTATGGATAGAGCAGCCGCAGAGGAAGCAAAACTCAGATCTTCAACTCCCACCCTTGCCAGGGTTAAAAACTTTATATTTGAAATCCGAACGTTTATGTAGATGAATGGGAAACGGGTCAAAAATGGAGAAAGTGCAAACACCAGGTTGAAGTTCATCCATGACACTCATGACAGATCCAGACTGCACTAGCAATTTGTTATTAAATATGGCTCTTTTATTGCTACTTTTAACTTTTTAATGGATCCTATGTAGCCTATAAAGCCTGATAAAAGGAAATTACATCTACTCTGTTAAAAATTTCCTGGGGGGGGACCCCCAACGTGGTCAAGAGTCCCCTCCCCCCCCCCCCGGATATTGGACGGTCTGAGGTTGGCAGGTATGGCACACATACAACAACGCCCAAACGCTGTGTATACGACGTCCGAGTCAGACGTGAGTCGACGTCGTTTCAACATATTTTTAGCTGTATTTTTAACGCAAAATAGCTGCTGACTGAGGTCTGACTCGGACGTCGTATGCACGGCGTATGGGCGTTGTATTGTGTGTGCCCAGTGGGTAAAGACATATCTGTTGAAAAGACACGTCTTTTACAACGTCGATACGTTGTAAATACTGAATACTGGAAATTACATCTACACATCTGTTAAAAAATGTCCTGGGGGGGACCCCCAGCGTGGTCAAGAGCCGCCCCCCCCCCCGAATCTCCTGTTATTGAACTGTCTGAGGATTGTACTGTAAGTATAGCCTCAGTGGCGCACCTCGCTAATTATTTGACTCCCACCCATTACTTTGGGAGTCTGGGTTCGTCTCCCGCTTGAGACATAACTTTTTCAAACAAATAAATTACTTATCTGTTGTTATTGTATAATCATACCCTGACTGTCCTCAAAGCAGTCAATTTAAGTTGAAATACTCCAGCACCTATAAGAGAATTGGGATTTGAACATGAAATCTCTGCACTGAGAGTCTGATGCTTAGACCACCACACCATCACTCAATCACATATAGTCCGTGAGCCAGGACCCCAAAAATGTCATCATTACCATCTGGGGGGAATAATTCTCATAGTGATTTTTGGGTAGGTATACACCCCTAGAGCTAGGAAAAATGTGATAGCCTTGCATCGGTGGTAGCTATCTGTGTGTTATCACTCCTTTTATAACCACAAGCCAAAACACAGTTTTCAAAATCCGAATGAAGCATTCTACTTCAAACTGATGGTTCTCTCTTATTATTGACCCTCTCTCTCTGAAAAATGGTTGGGATAAAGCTCAGACTATATATTGTCCAGAAAGGTTGTTAGAAAAATATTCTAGATATGCAAATTTTATTACAGGCAGTGACAACATAGTGACTATATGTGACATAAGATGTACTTTGGTTTTAATGAAAGATGGAACACAAAGGGTTCCTTTGTAAATTACCTATAGATTTAAAACCATGTTAGATTCTAAGGAAATGTATTATGAAATTCAATAAACAGAATATAGTGCAATGGGTAAGAAAATATCCAAAATGGCCACTAAACACACGCCTGGCAATTTTTTACTTTTAATCCGCTTGTCTTAGAATACCTCTGTTTAATACCTCTTTTCTAGGGTTTTCATATGTAGAATCCATTCCTGATGTTATTTTTTTAATATCAGGTCAATCATGTCAAAGGTCAGGTCAAGGTTAAAATTGACCTCTGGGAGAACAACAAATGGAAACAACTTGATGAACATTCATGGTTCACTATTCATGATTTTGTTTTGTGAAAAGTGTCATTAACATGTCACAAGAACTGGTATTCATAATAACATGAATGTAAAATGATATAATCTAATGTCAAATATGTATCTTTTGCAACTACATCTGTATTCTCCAACCCCCATCCTGTTCTACCTCATCCTTACAAGTATCCTCCTTATTAACATCACTCCTCATCTGTAGCTTGAACATATCATCAGTAACCATCTTCACCAGAGCAGTTACAGTACATCAGTGATGTACTTCTCACTCTCTGTGCCCTAAATTGATATTGCACCATGTCACATAGCTCTGACGGTGGGGTCACCCTTAGCAATGACAGGAACAAGAATATCGTAGATCTCCTATCCAAATTTTGTGACATCAAACGACTTGTCAGGTGGGGCTTGGTGGTCTGCCACTTTCCACAACATCACTTGTAAATAAATGAGCCCACATGTGGTGCAACAGGTTGGTCGGTGTTGGAGGAAGGGCCATTGACTTGTGGCACCCACCTCACCCAGCACATCAGGGTAGCCTGGGAAGTTCCCTGCCAGCAAAGTGTAGTGTGTTCTGATCTTGCCTTTGTCATACATATAAGACTGTCCCATCCCAATGCTCCATCTATACTTTACACTGTAGGTCCACCTGATACACCCCAATACACAGCATACAACAGGACAAGAACATCAGTGTAATCACTGAGCATGTGTATCACACCCTTTCCAGAGATGGCTGCATCAGGGATATAGGAACTCATGGTGATGTCTGCCTCATCATGACTAAATGCAGTATCTATCGTCAGCACTGAAGGTGTACAACATGCTCAACGGCTTCTGCTTAATGTTCTTACTCTTCATGATGACATCTCATGTGGGTAAAGGACATTACTATTCACAACAGCATGGGGGCAAATTAGCCAAGGATGGGATTGAAGAGATGATCTTTCTGTGTGTGAGGAATCCTACACCCCAATATTTTATGACCAAGACACACAGCATCTTTCCTGATCGTTATGGCAGTCCCCAGACTGGTCAGCAGAGACAGTGATCCAGAATCCATCATGGTGCCGACAGACAAGGTCTAGCTTAGCCTCTATGCTATGGCATGGAGCACATGCATCTTCAGCAGGCACTGGGTTAGATATCAAGCACACTGCACATGGCCAGCATGGAAGAAGTGCTTCAGTCATGTGCTTCATGAGAGAAAAGGTGAAGTTAATGTCAATGTGTCTCCCTGCGCATTCAAACTGGTGGATGTGAAGTGTAGGAAGAAGTTGTCTACCCACTGTCAGCCAGTAGGATGGAGATGTGCAGTGTCCAGGTAGGCTACTGCTGTATCTGTTCAAATGTCTTTGGCCAAGTTGATAGAAACCACTTCAGAGTGCTGCTGATACACTCAGGACTGACCACTGAACTTGCCTGTCATGTTCTGCAACCACATGCATTTCCACTTCCAGTGCTGAACCTTGCATCAGTTTTGCAATGCAGCTGAAGAATGACTGTATAACATGCATCCCACCGGGATGCACAATTACATTATAGAGCTTATATACCTGCAAGGTGTCAACAAACGGCTCCATGTCAATTGTGAGGTGAATAGGGCCTGCTGTACATGTCAACCAGTGACCATATCTGCTGCCTGCTTGGACACCTGGTTGGACGATAAGGTGCGAGAGAGACCTTGACCTGACCTTTAGCACATAGGCCAAAGACTGACCAGCAAGTCAAAATATAACATTAGAAATAGATTCTACACCTATGAATGCCCCCCCCCCCAGGTCCCCATATGAATCACGTTCACGAAGTTCACAGATTCCCTCACACAACTGCAATATTTTGTTGTTTTTAACATAATTTAGTACAATGGAACATCACCATGGGATGGACACCATCTTTGATTTGGCAATAAAAAATTAACTGATGGTAATTTCACTGATTCAGCCATATTTCTTGAACCCTAAGACCTAGTTTTAAACACCAAAACCACCTTTCTAGGTTGAACAGTATCATAAAGCCATTTAAGCTCCTGGCAGTCATATTGGACGCCATCTTGAAAATGATGGCTTTACGAGAAATATAATTTCCTAGATTTTTTTGTATGTTCTTAAGCATGCCTAGACGTACCAGAACCAATTGAAAAACCTTTTGTATATTTTTTTTGGGGGGGGGTTAATAGTATGTTTTCATATATTGACCCATGTAATTTTCGCCTAGTGTTATAACATAAAATGCATGATAGCACCCATAAAGCTACCATTGGTGCAAGGCTATCACATATTTTCTAACTCTAGACATGCATACCTTGACAAAAATCACTATGAGCATTATTCCCCTCAGATGGTAATGACCAACCCCCCTGGCTCACGGACTAATATTGTAGATGTGTCGACTGATAAACTACTGTACCGTTCATTTGTATGTTAGCCCTCAGTTAGTACAGTTAAGTTGAAATACTCCAGCACTTTTGAATTTCTTTATGTGAAAGGTTAGCTAGACAGAGTTCTTTCAGAAATAACCCCCCACCTTCACCGAACAATCAATTACTGACATTGTGATTTGCATATCAAAAACTCAAGGAACTAGTAAATTAACATGAATGGCTGTGGCTGCATATCAGTGATGGGATGGGCCACACAAAAAGGGTGGAATCCCCAAAAACAAGAGAAAAACAGGAGAATTGGAAGAACAGGAGTTTTCCAGGAGAAAAAAATAAGCAGACAAAGTTACTATGAAATTTAAGCAAATCAATGACCTTTATGGGGTTCTATCTCCTGACCTGAACATGTATTTTCTGTTTAAAGAGCTGTGGAGATGGGGTAGCCTGGTAAACCCCCTCCCTCCGGAAATCTCATTTGCATTTGATTTCAGGGAGGTCTGGGATTGCGCAGGGAGTAGAGATGGCCGAACACTGCGTGTCCGAACCAATCAGCGGCTGCTAGGGGCGGGATCATCCAATCAGCTGCCTAGTAGCTTGAAAAAAAGAAAAACTGTCTGTCATCGATTCTGCGACCGAAGTCTCAGATGGGAAGTAGGCTGTGAAACAAATGTGTGTCGCAAGCTTCTTCCATTTGACGGTGTCAGGTTAGAGATGGGGACCATGACAGAAAAAAATATATAATTCTAGAGCAATGATACTATCAGAATATAATGTAGAGCTTCAACTAACACACACACACACATATATATATATATATATATATATATATATATATATATATATATATATATATATATAAGATATGCTATTAATGTAAAAAAAATCACACCCAGTGTGAAGTGGGCGGTGTGGTCACAGTGGTCATCACAGTGATGGAAGAAGTGATGGAAGAAACCATAACTTTAAAAAAACAAATGTATGTTTTTTTTTTTTAAAGTTATGGTCCTATTTATAGGGCTATGCACATGTGTCATGTTTCCCTAGCCAATCACAGTCCTGAATAGACTGTGATTGGCCAATCACGGTGCAGGGTTAGGGGGGTACATTTGTGGCCAATCACAGCGCAGGATTTGGTGTGCAAATATCCAAACCTCACATATAGGGGCGGTTTCACCGCCCAAAAAATCACACCCAGTGTGAAGTGGGTGGTGTGGTCACAGTGGTCATCACAGTGATGGAAGTTCACTTAAAGAAAAGTAATATTGTGGACCAACCATTGTACACCCCTAACTTTAAAAAAAACATAAATGTGTTTTTTTTAAGTGCATAGTCCTATTTATAGGGCTATGCACATGTGTCATGTTTCACTAGCCAATCACAGTCCTGAATAGACTGTGATTGGCCAATCACGGTGCAGGGTTAGGGGGGTACACTGGTGGCCAATCACAGCGCAGGGTTGGGGGGGTGCAATGGGTGGGGGGGGTACAATGGTGGCCAATCACAGTGCAGCGAATGTCGAAGACGTGTCACGCTGCTACGCGCAGTGAGCTTATAGATCGGCTACTTTTGGCAAAGACATTTGGTGTAGATGGGGGGATGGGGGGGGCAGTCCATGTAGCCTAGAGTTGTAACTCAGGTCTGTTTTTCTAAGATTAGAGGGTTTAAATGGTTAAACTACATGCTTTTCCTGCTGCAGACTCTGGCAGCCTCACAGAGGCTCTTTTCAATATTCAGCGTGTTGAACCGATATGACGAAAAGAATGGGATTTGGTGACCCGAATATTTCACATCTGCATAAATCCAATTGATATTCACTGACCTCAAAAAACGAGAGCGGGGAAAATGCAATAGGATATAATATAGTTATAGAGCGACCATCACTTCATAGGGGCTCCATTACAGATGGGTGGGCCATCCAGGGGTGCTGACCTCCTTGCAAGGCACTATTTGTGACATGAATTCTGCATAATCGTCGGGTAGAAACCTCTTATCTCCACATTTATTTATTTAAAAAATATATATATTTCTTTAGCTTTCTCTGCCTTTATTAATAGAGTCTTATATCAGTGGTTCTCAAACTTTTTCATGTCAAGGACCCCCAAAATGATATGTATTTGGCCGCGAACCCCCATCCCAAAATATGTTGTTCCAGGGACCCCCCAGAAGCAAAGATTTGGGTTAAATGTTTGCTTTAAAAATATATATATTCAAAGGTTTGCAAACATTTTCATGATTTCAAAAATAGCAGATCTGCAAGATCTAGCTTGTAGATCTGCTATTTTTGAATAGCCAAAGTAAAAAAGGTTAAAGTGGTTAAAATTATTATGGTGCTATATTATCACATCTTGCTGAGGATTCCCTGGGACCCCAATTTGGGAACTAATGGTCTATCGTATACTAGACTCTAGAGCAGGCACGTGCACACATAGACATCAAAGGGGGCTTGAGCCCCTGCCCTTTTACCCATCTGAAAAAAAAGAAAAATAAATATTATTATTTTTATTTTTTAAGCACAGGATAAAAATATACATTTCCGTTCAAATATATGGGTTGCTAAAAAAAAAATCTAAAACAAACAGATATACATACAGGTGCGTCAATTGTTACAGGTATAATGCATAGTTTTCTATGCATTTCGGGTTTTTTAAGGGGTTTGACCCCCAATTTTTTTGGGCCGCCATTTCAATCTCTGGGAGTTGGCAACCCTAACCTTGCCATACCTTAGCTTTTGCTGAACTGATGCCACTGGACATACACACAAAATGAACAGGTACAGTGTAAAGAATATGATGTCAAAATGTACATTTTCTTATAACAATAACAATGTGTAGTGTGTGTTACAAAATCGAAAAACCGTCATTTTTAGCTTGCGGCCCCTTGGACTTTTGGTATTTTGCTGAGTGGCCCCTGAGCCATCTTAAGTTGAGTAGCCCTGCCGTACCTGAATGCAGCGTTCATTTTCCAAACTCTCCTGAACTTGAATGCAAGCATTTTATGTTGAAAGAATTGTATCTCCAGTATTGAATCTTGAAAGCTTTAGTTGAGTGCGGCATCACGCACCGAAAATAGTTTTTTTTATTTTCTGTATTTTCACCAAAAGTGCCCTTTTGGAAACTTCAGCCCCTGCCCCTCTAACATTCTCTGCACGTCCCTGCTCTAGAGAGACGGGGAGTGACATGCAGCAAAGGTCGTCGGGACCGGGATTTGAACCCGCAACATGTTGTCAGGCTGCATTGGCAGCCTAAGTGCCCGGACCACCGTCCGGGCCTATATTTTAACTTTTAAGATCTACAAGCTAGAAACGCGGTGGGAAGCGACACATTGTGAGCTTGTCGATCTGCTACTTTTGATATTTTTGAATCTGAATCCTGAAAAATAACAGTTTTGTTTTTTGGACATATGAATTTTCCACCCGACAGAGACCATATCTTTTTTGTAACGCTTCTACTGGCCATATTCTCATATTATTTCCATGGAATTCATGTTATAATGTCCTCAGGTACCCACAGAGCCGCTACCACAGTGCCATCTCATGGTTAATCTTTGACATTACACCATAACACATCACTTTATTATCCCTGTTAGTGTCTATTATTGCCTTTACACTCTATATACACAGTGGTGTAAAGTAACTAAGTACATTTACTCAAGTACTGTACTTAAGTCAAATGTTTTGGTATTTTTTACTTTACTGGAGTATTTCCAATTTCCAATACTTTCACTTCTACTCCACTACATCTCAGAGGCAATATTATATATTTACTCCACTACAATTATTTGACAACTTTAGTTACTCGTTACTTTGTAGAGTCTGATTATTATTACAAAAGATACATTAACCCTTCCATTGTGTTAGGGTAATTTTTGACCCGTTTTCAAGTTTAAATAGGTAAAGTACCCTTTACATATCTTTATTGGAACAAGACTTCGTGATAGCCTCAGAAACAGCTATTTTAACACAACAACATAATTATCACAATTTTTGTTCATTCTGATGGTCTCTATAAAAAAAGTGACACTTATACGACCCGGCAGAGAAGTGTGGCTCAATTCCCCCCAAATTGTCAATATTCAATGTTTACATGTTTGAGAGTGAGAGAAACTTGTCCTCAATTTGCATTTGCTATCAGGATTAAAATAAAGTTTGGGTTTATGAAAAATAAATGACTTTTTACCTTCTATGGATCAATGTTGACCCTTAACGTGTCACTATTTTAAATAATATTAACAATTTCTAAAGTTAAAAAAATAAAACAAGTATTATTTTTGGAAGTGTGTTCTAATATTAGTCTATTATAGCTAGATAACAACTATCCATTGTCTTCATTATAGGAAATGTAATGAGTGAATTTGAACATTTTTATAATTGAAAACGAGCTATATTGAAAGATGAAACCCTAACCCCAAAAGATATTTTTAAAAGACTTTACATGGATATGAATGCATAACAAGTCAGCTATGAGGTGGGGGACACCAAAAGTGTCAGCAGTCAACCCCTCCACCCACGTCCACAACCTAGGTGTCATTTTTGAATTTTTGGAACTTGTGAAATGGAACATTCTGCATAATGAGTACTTTTACTTTTGGTACTTTAAGTATATTTAATGCACATACTTTTGATTACCAGACTTTTTCTTGTAACAGAGTATTTGTACACCGCAGTATTGATACTTTTACTTAAGTAAAAGATGGCTGCGAGTACTTTTTCCACCACTGCCACCCTCAATACTCAGTGGAGAAAGTGGAAAGGTGGGAAAAGTACCATAATAGTTAACCATAGTCGTGTGTGTGTGTGTGTGTGTGTGTGTGTGTGTGTGCGCGTGCGTGCGTGCGTGCGTGCGTGCGTGCGTGCGTGCGTGCGTGCGTGCGTGTGTAAATGACTGGATACAGTAGGTGGGGTCAACCATGCAAATAAAAACAGAGGGCAAGTGGAATACAATAATATGCTTTATTTAAGCCAGCCATTGCATATTTTTTGTTTTATTATTATATTATTGCTTCATTCATATATCAGCTCAATTCAGGTAATTCAGGTAAGAGGTAAGGAGTGTGGTTAATACAGTAAAATTATTCATTTCAACTGGTTTTGCATCACATTTCCTGACATACAGGAAGACAGGAGAGGTCACTTCAGATACTGTATGTACAGTGCTTATCAGGACAACATGAGCGGTGATGGAAAAAGTAGTCTAATGTTTTACTCACGTAAATTTTGAATTCCGGACTTTTGCTTGTTGATATAAAAATGTACTTAAGAGTACCAAAAGTAAAAGTACTAAAATTGTTGAAAATAGTAGATATACAAGCTCACAGTGTGAGCTTGTAGATCTGCTATTTTCAAATAGCCTAGGTCTAAAATAAGGCTTAAGTGGTTAATGTATGTTTTGTATCTTCAAAGTAACTAGTAACTAAAAAATTCAAATAATTGTAGTGGAGTAAAAGTACAATATTTGCCTCTGAGATGTAGTGCAGTAGAAGTAAAAGTACTGAAAATTGGAAATACTCCAGTAAAGTAAAAATACCTCAAAACTGTACTGAAGTACGATACTTGAGTAAATGTACTTAGTTACATTACACCACTGAAAATTAGGCATGAGACCATACGATCATGAGACATCCAGAGTCCATGGTGTATTGATAAAACGTTCAGTGATTATTCAAATGCAATCTGCTTACTTCTTCAGTTTAAGTAGACTGAACTGAAATCATGTTTTGTCAATAATATTCAGTGGCTCTCAATCATTTTCCATGTCAAGGTCAGCCCAAAATGTATATGTATTTGGCTGCTGACCCCCAATCTGAAAAGCGACGACTGACCAATCACAGCGCGTCCTCGTTGCTTGCAGATAATCTTGGGTAATGAAGTCCAAGACGTTGGCCGCCATGTTATTTGTGTCCAAGGTGGCCACTGACACCCCAAACTACATAGTGCTGCTTTAACAAAACGTTAGCCTCATAGCATAATTGCCTAACTCATATGTTTAGGTTTTAAGGACAAAAACAAAACAATTTCTGCCTAAGTCACCTAGATGACTTAGGCACATATAAATAAAGGCAGATAAAAACACCTTAGGTTAATGGAGTTTTTTACTTTCTGCCTAACTCTACTCTCCTAACACTGCTGATTCATTCTGCCTTATTGCCTGTGTTCTAAACCTATCAGAATGCTTGTTACATTCAAAATCATTTCTGCCTAAGTCAAAAAGTTAGCCTCATAGCATAATTGCCTAAGTCATTTTTGGAATGCAACAAGCATTCTGATGAGCTGAGGACATAGGCAATAAGGCACAATGAAGCAGCAGTATTAGGAGAGTAACAGAAATGTCAATTTGGCCAAAAACGTACTTAAGCAATTATGCTATGAGGCTAACGAAAAAAAAATATATATATGCAGATTTTCGATTAATCGATTAACTTACACGAGGCAAGATTAAGTCGGCCATTGGCTATAAATATTGGTTTCAATATATTTCCGGTTAACTGCCCAGTCCTAGTGTAGGTATTGCAAACTCTTCTCCTGGATGGGGTAACAGACAGTACATGCAGGGTCAGGACCAAGGCACTGACAACAAGAGGACACAAGAGAGTTCCTGCTAACAGGCACTGAATGGGACATTATCACATTTAATCAGACTATTGATTGGTCTAAGTAGGTGAGATACTGACCTACCGACGGGGCTCAGTAGGTGTTTTGTCGTTATTCTTGGGGTTGATGAAAGTTGGGGCAAACGCTCACCCCAAAACATGAGTTTGAGTCAGCTCAAGCGAACTTTGCAACGTTCGGCGCGTCAACTCGCTCGCTTTAGCTCGCTCAGTGGTGCCTTTTGTGGCTCAAGTTCGCTTGAGACGGCGCACCTCCGTCGCGGTCCAAAAATATACTTTATACAAAACACCTACTGAGCCCCGTCGGTAGGTCAGTATCTCACCTACTTAGACCAATCAATAGTCTGATTAAACCTGATAATGTCCCATTCAGTGCATTGACGGCATCCGAAATGGGTGCAACAGGCCAATGGCTCCAGATCAGAGGGTAAAATCCAGCTTTGCATGCCATGCAACCGACCGCATTCCAGTCACTTTCAAAGTACATGCATTTCTGTGCATTTTAACTGTTTGCTTTTAGTGCTTGGATTTGTGGCTTTTTCTTTTTTAGGAACAGTGAGTCCCTCACACGTTGTAGGCTCACAGCAAACCTGAAGAAAGGAACCAAACGCATGACAACAAAAAATCACTTTACAATAAAATATAGGTGGTGGTAACTATTCCACTCAAGGAAGATGAAAATGTCCAGAAGAGGCAGTATGTCATACAGTGATTGTATAGTGCAGGGGTCTTCAACAGGGGGTCCAGGACCCCGAGGGGGTCCTCAGAGTTACTACAGGGGGGCCGCCAAATAGTTGTGTGATACCAATTGTTTTTTATTTTTTTTACATTAACCACTTGAACCCTAGCATCCCTATTCTGAGGAGCATTTTAGCTGAAAATAGCAGATCTACAACGCCTCGCAGCGTTGTGAGCTTGTAGATCTGCTATTTTCGGCAAAAAGGTTTGGTGTAGAGGGGAAAAAGAGCAGACCAAGTACAGAGCCAATAAGGCAAGTATTGAGGGTTTTAGTGCTTAAAGGGGTATTTCACTTTCAAAAAAACTTTTGGTCATTTTATCGTCTACTCAGGCTTTTGTGAACCCCCCAGACCGTTTTTAAGTTGCTTAATTCAGTATTTAGATATTTGATATTCATTTTATCAGACACGCCCCCTTCCTATACAAACCCATTATAACTTCAAACTCCATTTTTAACATGCTAGATTCATCAAAAACACCCGTCCTTGGTTCTGATGACTCACCCTGACATCCTAATACGCGAGGGGGCCGTGTTTTTTCGATTACTTTTTTCATTTTTCATTTTTTTATTGTATTATTATTTTTCTAATTTTCCAAAAAATATATTAAAAATAAATGAAAAAAGTAATCGAAAAAACACGGCCCCCTCGCGTATTAGGATGTCAAGGTGAGTCACCAGAACGAGTGAGTTCACAAAAGCCTGTGTAGACGATAAAATGACCCAAAGTTTTTTTGAAAGTGAAATACCCCTTTAAATGTCTGAAAATACACACTAACATGAATCCAACACAATTTTATACAATATGTAGTGCATCTCTCTCTCAACTAAGTGGTCCTTGGCCTGAAAAACGTTGAAGACCCCTGGTATAGTGGGTCCAAGTGTTTGTCAAGCCTAATTTATGCTCCGTGTCGAGCGACAAAGCAGAAATGAGGCTTCAGGAGGAGCCGTGCTTGCAGACACACAGACACAGATAAGCGCACGTACGTACGCACGTACACTCACACAGTTTTTTCTTCCCCTTGCACCTGAGATAAACACAGTTGCTTAGTGAGCACAGAGGAAGTCCCCTCCTTAAAAAGGGAAAAGGAGCATTCCACCATTTCACTCCTTACAGTAGCCTACATCATAGCAAACGATACAATGAAATCTATGTGACCTTTACACTGAAGAAAACCTGGGAAAAAATACCCCCTCAAGATAAAACCACATTTCATTCATGAAAACCCGACTGTAAATCTTACTTCAGACAAATAGAAAGCTTGGATACAGGAAGAGGCACCTGAGAAGAAATTGGATATTCTTTTCCCAAAATGTGAAAAAAGTTCAAAATAAAAGTATGCTTTTGAAAATGGTATGAAACAACGTATACATGATTTGAACATGCACGGTGCATCATTATCTGACCAAGATTTTACCTTCAACTTCTTGCTTATGTCATAACGACTGGCTCCCTGTCTACAGGTTTTGTAGCAATTTGCAGCAATTGTTGAAATGTAAATGCCAAATCATGTACACTTTTAGACCATTTTCCAATGCATACATTTATTCTTTTTTTTATTTAATTTTTTACATTTTGAGGAAAAATAGCCAATTTAACATTGAGGTACCCAGACGGCAGTGGTTCTCAAACTTTTTCACGTCACGGACCACCAAAATTATGTGTATTTAGCCACCGACCCCCATCTGAAAATATTGTGTTCCAGGGACCCCTCAGAAGCAAAGATTTGAGTTACAAATGTTGGCTTTAAAAATACATTCAAAGATTTGAGCACATTTTCATGATTGTTCAAAAATAGCAGATCTACAAGCTCAAGCTATGAGCTTGTATATCTGCTATTTTTGAATAGCCAAAGTATACAATAATGGTTAGAGTGGTTAAAATGATTGTGACGCTATATTAACTCATTCAGCTGGGGACCCCCTGGAACCCCGCCAAGGACCCCTGGGGGTCCCCCGGACCCCACTTTGAGAACCAATGGTCTAAGGTGGCCACTCTTCCGTTTAACCGTGAGCTTCCTTTCTCCATAATGAAAAACACGTTGACCATACACATGCAAACAAGTGTCTCAGTGCTGCCCCCCCACAGGCTTAAGTATCAATAAATATTTCACTAATCAAATATATTAGCCTACTATTTCAATGGATTTATCTATGAGAAATAAGATATGACCTTACAGGTCTGTAACTCTGAAAGTGTACAAATGGAACCAAACGGACCCTTACGGGTCCATTTGATTACATTTGTACACTCTCAGAGTTATGGGGTCCTTGAAATTAAAAAGGTTTGAGAACCACTGATCTATGAATAAATAAAAATGCCATTAATAATTGTTAATGTGCAGCTACAAGCTAGTAAAATGATAATGTTAATAGTACAGCAAGAGTGTAAAAACACTCGTGCAAAACATCATCTGAAGCAAATTACTGTAATGAATGAAATATCGTCATGTGATAAATTACGTGGTAAAATACGTTGTTCCAGGGCCCCCCCCTGACCCAAATATACATATTCAAAGATTTGCACACATTTTCAAGATTTTTGAAAATAGCGGATCTACAAGCTTGTAGCGCTGCACTCGGTTTTGTACCTTGTAAGTACAAAACCGTTACTTTTCAGTGGAAAAAAAAGTTATGTTATTCAGTCGCACTAGCTCTTGTCACTACTTTTCACTGGTTCAATCTTTATATAACTCACAGACACACTTAACCTTATGCTTTCAAAACAATTTCAACCCATTTAGACCTGCAGCTGAGATCGATTCTAAAAACCTTCCTTCTAAATCCTAATAGTTTTCTGGGAAAACTTAAAACAAAAATCATGTTTCTATATACATATACAGTAACGACATCTAAAATGGTACAGATGCTGTTCCAGATTGAAAGGTATAACAACGCATATAGGTTTAACGCTTTTAATATAGCAAAAATAACTAGGGCTGGGACACGATTAAAAAAATGTAAAAATGCATTGTAACTAATTAATCTAAATTAATTAATTTAATCGCATATCAATATTTGACCTGAGAAGCAATTTCTTTTCAGTTAAAACAGATTTTGGTATGTGAGTGAATCAATGAGTGAATAGGCCTACATAAGTTTAATGATGATTTTCCGCGTAGTTTTGCCATATCAGTGGTTCTCAAACTTTTTCATGTCAAGGACCCCCCAAAATGATATGTATTTGCCCGCTGACCCCCATCTCAAAATATGTTGTTCCAGGGACCCCTAAAAGCAAATATTTGAGTTACAAATGTTTGCTTAAAAAAATATATATATTCAATGATTTGCACAAATGTTCACGATTTTACAAAAATAGCAGATATACAAGCTATACATCTCTATGAGCTTGTATATCTGCTATTTTTGAATAGCCAAAGTATAAAATATGGATAAAGGGGTTAAAATGATTGTGACACTTTATTAACTAATTTCGCTGGGGACCCTCTGGCCCCCAAGGGGTCCCTGGGGGTCCCTGAACCCCACTTTGAGATCCAATGGCTTATATTGCATCTGCATCTTCCAATAGTGACACGCCCACTTTGTCAGTTCCGAACCAACTTTTAGGATTCTGAACCAATTCATTTTCAATGGAAACACTCTGAACCGGTTCAAACCCACCGGTGGAAAAGGGGCCAGAGTGAGAGACAGAAATGGTGGCATATTATAATGAGGACCAATTATATAAAAATGTGTGAATAAGAACTTTAGTAACAATTCAGCAATAATTGGTTCTGGTTTATTCTTTTGGATACAATGAGTACCAGTGTCTGTTTCCTGCCTGTGTATGTACAGTATGTGTATAAAATATGGGCATAATAATAATAATAATACAATTGGGGACATTTTGTACCCGGTATCTCTGCCACACGTTGGTGGGGGCCGGGGGCCCCAGGCGGAG
>NC_137618.1:47355012-47482512 GCF_963280865.1 Gymnoscopelus braueri | reverse complement strand
TTCACTAAAACTATGCCTAAACCTAACCCTAACCTCACAAACACTATGCCTAACCCTAACCTTAACCTCACAAACACTATGCCTAACCCTAACCTTAACCTTAACCCTAACCCTAACATCACAGAAGTTATGCCTAAACCTAACCTCAAAACCCTGTCCACCTGGGCGAAACACCTAAGAAAGATACTCTCCCGGTTCCAAATGTCCCCTTATGGGTGTTCAACTCTGAGAGTGTACAAATGTACCATTTGTACACTCTCAGTTATGTTGGACCATGAAATTATTGATTGGTAAAGGTTATATTTATTGCATGGATGTAACATTTAATAAAACATAACAAACAACTATAAACAAGAATACTTCTGCACATGTATATTTGCAAGAAGGAATTGATTGGTTATATGTATTGCCAATATTGCTTGAATGCCATGCGAGGTGCTGTAGGCGAGTACAAGAAGAGTGGGCACTACGGAAGTGTGGGCACCTCAATGTAAAATTTGCTCTTTTGTCCAAAATGTTTTTTTAAAAAAAGTATTGTAAGTAATGTACATTAAGTAATGTAAAGTATACGTACATGATTTGAACATGTATGCGACTATGCGGTACATCATTATCAGACTTAAATTTACCTTAAACTTCTTGCTTTTGTTTATGCCAAAAATGATTGGAAATACAGGTTTTGTATTAATCTGTAGCACTTTTAGAATCAATTGTCAAATGTTCAATCATGTTCTAATCATGTATACTTTACATTACTTAAGACTGTTTTCCAAATATTTTATCTTGTAACATTTTGGACCAAATAGTACATTTTACATCGAGGTTCCCACTCGTCCTGTTACCGTGTTAGCCAATGGTTCTCAAACTTTGTGTATTTGGCCGCAAACTCTCATCTGAAAATATTTTTACCTCACATGGACACCCAGGGGTCCATTGTTTTTTTTTGCAAGGAGCTGGCCCAATCTCATGACATCGCCCAGACGGCCATATTGTCAGTCGAATGTTTCTACTGCTTGTAGCTGAAACATTATATTATTATTACAATTATTTTTGATTTCTTGTCCACCTTTGGAGTTACACCCTGGCAAGGTAACTACACAACCCACATCTCTACCAAAGTGGTCTTGACCTTTAAGGCAGTGGTGCTAACAGAGAGATTATTCTGACACTAATAGACCCCTTAACAGACGACGTCACACTGATAAGAACCAGTATGCGTGCAACCAGTATGCGCGCAATGAAACCCATTCTATCAGGTCTCGCTAGGACGCGCGCCTCACTAGCCAACACACAAGAGTTGGGGTGTGCTGAAACCAGCGCACCGTTGGGAATTGATTGCGTGAAACAATCACCTGTGCGTCCAGTCTCAATGTTAGTAAACAAATAATTGGTCTATAGCATTGAACAATATCACTCTGGCAAACTCCACAGATCGAGATGATCTCCTGCTTAAATCATTCATTTGGCAACGTTTCCAGCAACCAGACTCTCTTCCTCAGGTCTGAGCATTATATTGTCGTTACTTATTAAGTGGTCCATGGAAATTAAGGAACGAAACATGCATCTTTTAAACTATGGCTTAACTTTATTTTCCATAAAATCGTATTGTAATTGTGGCAGTGCAATCAGAGAAAAACAAAACATCGGCAGTGCAATCAGAGAAAAACAAAACATTACAGCAGCAAAGGTATGAACTTCAAAGTAGTTGTATGCATTTTCATGGCAATGATCATGACATAATTTATCATGCCATGAGGACAAGAAATTGGCCTTCCCAGCCTTTCACTTCACATAAGTGAAAGGCTGGACAGTCATCTATAAGTGTGCCAGGAAATCAAGTGCCTTGGCCACATTTTCACTGATTATCTCCATGGTGATAGAGATATCTCTAGGCAGTGCCACACACTTTATGGCCGGGCTAATATGCTGCTTCACAGGTTCAGTATGTGTTCAGGTCCTATCAAGTGTGCACCTTTTAAAGCATTCTGCACTCCCATGCATACAGCTTTCCTGTGGTGCACATACAAGAAAGGTAAGCATGCAGAGGCTTAAAGTGGCCTACAATGATGCCCTGAGGATACTACTTAAAAGGTCCCTAGATGGCAGTGCCAGTCACCTGTTTGTGACGTGTGGAATCCACACGTGTGAGGCTCTCCTAAGGCACTCAATGTATGGATTCATGTCTTGCCTGGATGAGTCCCGGATATAGTCAATCCTGGGAAGAGCTGTCTCCAGTACTCGTCCAGGCTGCGTAAACACTGGAGAGTCAGCCTCTATTTATGATTTTGTGTGTGTGTTTTTTTTATTGTTTAATTTGTTGTGTGATGTTGATGATTTGGATTTACTCTATGTAATCTATCCTGTGTGTCTGGAATAAAGTTTGAGTTGAATTGAACTGTTTACCTTCAACAGTATCACACATCTAGTCACAACTACTGTATTTTAAAGGATTTTGTCAATTCAATTAGGAAAGAAAACTGATGTACTCCAAAAAAACAAACAAGTTTGTCAATCAATATATTTGAAAAAGTGAAAAATTTATTCATGTAAATACAGCCTATACTGCACAATATATTTGGTTGTAAAACACCATAATTCTCCCACAGTGTAGCCATACTGGCGTGCAATTTATCATTAAAAGTAAAAAAAAACAGGATGCTCACAGTATAAACAATTTAAAGGTGTGCACTAAAAAATAAGACTGACGTGTTTAACCCATTTAGACCTGAGGCCGATTCTAAAAATACCTTCTAAATCCTTTAAGTTTTCTGAAAACCCCAAATGGGGTTCCCGTCCTGAAAGGTATACTTTACAAATAGGGGTTCCCGCCCAAAATGTGTTAAATCCTTTTTACGAGGGGTTGATAAGAGAACAAAATGTTTCATCGCGTGGCCATATTTTTTTGTGCAAACCGTCAAATTGTACTCTGATTGTTTCCCAGTGTTCCTCACGATGTCTTGAATGTGATCAGATAGTCAGGATAAGCGCCTGCATCGCAAAACACCACGTAGACGAATGGATTCAGTGGGTTGTCCACTGCACAGTCATGCAGGCCTGCTCCCAGGTTACCGGGGTTGAGAGGTGATGGCTCCAACATGCCGCTGGTCCCTTTGCAGGGTTTCCCGACCAGGATTCGAGCATGGTAGATGTACTTAAAGCCGGTATTGGTATCAGGGTTGGAGTAGGCGTCTTGTAGTGAATACCAGGATTCTTTGGCAAAATATGTCCCGTTACCATACACAGTGGCTGAGAAAACAGAATGAAGAGGAAAATCATTAAGATGATGAAAATATGTATACATCTGTGTGTGTGTGTGTGTGTGTGTGTGTGTGTGTTGTGTGTGTGTGTCAGAAAGACTTCTTGTGAGCTAGTAATAAAGATAATAGAAATTCTCAGCACCAACTAGAAAACTAGCTGTCACAGCGACATCTTATGTGTGAAAGAAAATAAGTAAATATAAAATATTATTATAAGCCAGGGGGCTAATTTAGCATTTCTCTGGTTTTCTGGAGTTCATGTTAATGCACGTTTATGCCGTCAGGGCTGATCCACTGTACTGAAGTACACTCCTACCTACCATTTCTACCACAGAAGCTCCTGTTGAAGCCACTGGTGTTGATCTTTTTGCAGATGGCTGAGGTCGTGCCGTGGTAGAGGTTCATCTCATTCTTGTTGGTGGGGTACCTCTTATCCAGCAGCTGTTTCCTGACGGCGTACCGCTGCCACTGGTCTATATTCTGGATCCTCTGGATCTGTGGACATTGCCAGAGTGATATTGTACAATGGTATTAGTGTTAGAATAATCTCTCAAGACAGCAGAATCTGTCAGCACTACTACCTTTATTGTTGTTAGTAGGAATAAACATAGAAGCACCCGAATGGGTTCCCAGATTGGTGTCAGAATGACTATTGTGAATTATTTTATAATAGCGGGACTAAACAGACTGACACTGTGATTTTTAACCTGTATCGTAATGTTCTATTGTGAGACGGACATATGACATTCAGAAATAACACTTCACAATGCTGTCTTTGTATGTCTACCAAAGGGACTGTAATCGACACCAGCCTGCAGTGCATAAAATGACGCGTTATGATAGAAACAATACAATTCAGGGTGAAAATCTGCAAAAAGTTGCCCTGTGTTTAAGGCTTTATAACGACAATTTATGACAAAGTATACCCACGTACAAACCTAACTAAAGTATAAATTACCTTGACAACATGAATGGTCGGCTTGATACCAGCTTGTGCATTTTGGGATGTTTTAACGAATTCTGTCTCAACTTTCTTGTACTCTGCTGAGGTTGGAGCAACATCAACGATGTCCATGTCCTTGTTGCCCATCTGGGTCCAGGTTGGTGGAGACTGTATGACACCTGAGAGATAGGGACATCTTAGTACAATGAGAACATTCTGTCTCAGCTACATGTTATATACTGTATGAAAGGCACTACAATTAAAATTAACATTACATAAATATGAATTAAATATAGATAATGTATGTATGTTTAATAAATACAAATAAAACTTAGTAACAATTATAATTAACAATTAATTATTATTATAATTATTAACCCATTTTGGCCGGGAACACCTTTTCGTAACTATACCTTTCAGGACGGGAACCGTTCCTGTTGCTAGGTACAGTATATAGCAACATAATTTGTTTGTAATTTTTTAATAAATATTTGAAGTTTTTCAGAAAACTTAGGTCAGGATTTAGAAGGCGTTTTTAGAATCGACCTCAGGTCTAAATGGGTTAATATTACATTACATTACATTACAGTCATTTAGCAGACGCTTTTATCCAAAGCGACTTACAATAAGTGCATTCAACATAGGTAGGGAACGAAAACTACTAATCACCAGAAGTCTTAAGTGCATTTTCTGCAAAAACAAGCAACCAAGAGTATACCTAGCGCTAAGGTAAAAGTGCAATATATCAGCTACCTATTTCCTTAAACAGACTAGACAAAATAGCAAAGTCAAATGAGCAGGAGCTAAAACAAATAAGTGTATCGACTAAACAAGATCCAATAAAACAATACAACAATAAAACAAGCGTTCGTACAACTAGTTAACAAGTAGGGCAGGCAAAGGGTAATTAAATAACAATGTACCTGTATCAGAATCGGCCTTTGAGGTTCTCTTGACCCTTGTGATGGTTCCTGTAGCGTCGGTGCGCTGCATGCTCTTCAGATCCACGGTGTACGTTTGGCCCGAGTGGCTGTAGGTGATGCTGGGCCGCCTGTCGCACAGCGCATGTTCCAGGTCTAAGCTCACGCTCTGGTCCAGCGCTCCCCAGGCCTCGCCCACCGCCGCCTCCCAACACACCATCTCACGGAGCCTCTTCTCCTCCTCCTGCCTGCTCTCTCTCTCCTTGGCCTTTTGGAGGAACTCTCTGATCTGCAGGACGGCGGTCAGGACGTCGTCCCGCTTCCCCGAGACGGTGGCTTTGTCCGGGGCCGACACGAGCACGCTCACCTGGTCAGTGGTGGGAAAAGTACTCAAATGTTTTACTTAAGTAAAAGTGTCAATACTGCAATGTAGAAGTACTCCGTTGCGAGTAAAAGTCCGGAATAAAAATTTTGTAAAGTAAAAGTACAAAAGTAATGGTATCAAAATGTAGTTAAAGTACCAAAACTAAAAGTACTCATTATGCAGGATGTTCCATTTCAAGTTTTCGAATGTATCAAAATCTACAAAGTAACAAAAGTTTTCAAATAATTGTAGTGGAGTAAAAGTACAATATTTGGATCCGAGATGTAGTGGAGTAGAAATAAAAGTATTGGAAATTGGAAAAACTCAAGTAAAGTACAAATAACTCAAAATTGTATTTAGGTACAGTACTTAGTTACTTTACACCACTGCTCACCTGGCTCTTCTGGCTGAGATCCACGATGGCCTGCTTCTCGGACTCCAGCAGCAGGGGCAGCTGGCTGGAGGACAGGTCCTGACTGTGGCACTCCTCGGATATCAAGTCGTCCATGATCTTTTTGACTTGGGCCAGGCTGGTGGCAGAGCAGCCCATCACCTCCGCCTCCATGGTGGGGAAGGACACGGCTCTGCAGGCGCTGGACAGGCTCAATGTGTTCAGCTGGGTGGATGTGGAAGGGTTGGCCGTGGCTGGTTTTGACGTTGCGGGACGGTGGTGTACCTTTTTGGTCCCTGTGGGAATAGTTTAGTAGACAAATATGTGTTATAAATGCTGGATCGGCTATTTTTAAATAAACAAATGTAAGATTTGCTTAACTGCTCTACCAGATGAACCCTAGCGTCCCTGTTCTGGGGTGAACATTCGGCAAAAATAGCAGATCTGCAAGCTCCACTAGGTGTAACTGTACATAGAATAACAACTAGAAGTTAACCATGCTCTCTTGCTTGGTCTACCAGCCATTCACCTCTACAGCTGTAGAATGGCTGTTATTGGCGAAGAGATTTTGTTAACTCTAGTTAACAAAGTAGCAGTAGTGGTTAAGAGACACTCTACACCACACTGCTGCAATTATCCTCTATATTGTTCTAAAATGGTTTTGTCTCAACGTGAATCTTTGATCTGAACTGGCCTTTAGGCTTCATGCTTACCAGGTTTCTTGGGAGTCACCTTCTTGAATTTCTTCATGACCTCCTCAAAGTCCTGCATCATCTTGGCTTGGAATATCACTATGTGAACGGTTTTAAGAGTTGTTGTGGTTTTGGGGCTTTTTATGTGATCTTCAACTGCTGCCAACATTGCATTTCCAACCTGCAAGGCCCCGAGATTCCCAGCTCCTGTAGTAAAAAGAGCATAGTTGTTGTTTTTTTACTCAGAAATACCTTTTAACCATCCTTGCACACAGACTGGATCCTCTATATTTCGGTATTGTATTTGTATTTTTTATTATTTTGGCACAGAATATATTCTATTTGTATCTTTTAAGCGGAAATCCTAACATTTTTGTGAATAAAATGTTTTTTAAGAAATCTGTATGGTAGAACTTGCCAATAAAGTATTCAATCAATCAAAGCATATGATGCTATTGTTTCAATATAACCTGTACACACCTGCATATGATGCTAACATCCCAAATATCATGTATATACGGTATCTGCTTTGTGTGTGTGTGTGTGTGTGTGTGTGTGTGTGTGTGTGTGTGTGTGTGTGTGTGTGTGTGTGTGTGTGTGTGTGTGTGTGTGTGTGTGTGTGTGCGTGTACTGTATTTGTGTGTAATGTTAGCTGTCATAACATCATAGAGGCTGTACATGTATACAATGTACAGTTAGGTTCATACAGCTGTGGGATAAAGTAACACAGGTGTACCCTACCTGTACCGAGTGCTGGAAAGGAGACAGACTGAAGCTTGTGGTCTTCACACATCTGTAAGACTTTACGCATGGAGCTGGTGATTTCTGTGTCCTTGGTTTGTCCCACCATGTGAATGATGTGCTTGGTCAAGAGTTTGCCAGCTTTGGTGATGACAACACCATCGGCGGGTTGGGTTCCTTATGGGATCAGAGCAAACATACTCATGCATTAATAAACTCCTTGATATTAAGTTGACGGCCTGCAGGTAAAATAATTTAATAAAAAAGAAAGACCTGTCCATGTGTAGAATTTGACATTCCTATCACAAGAAAAATGTGGGTGGGTGGGGTGGAGTGTTTGGGGCCTATAAGGACTGAAGGAGGCGCTAGAGGGAAGGCCATGGGGGTCACCGTAATAAATAGGGTTTATCCTGCAAAGTGCCTGTTAGATTATAAGATATTTAAGAAATGTTGAGATATGTTGTTTAGGCAAAGATGGTGCACAGACGGACTGACAATAACTTTCTTAGAGCCTTGTCGTAACCAGTGGTGGACGAAGTACTCAACCCCAGTACTTGAGTAAAAGTACAGAATATGGTTATAAAAGGCTTTTGGGGGTGAAATTCATGGAATGGGTGCTATGAAACATTTGCCACTCACAGAAGATTGAATTTAACTTTAGTTTTTTGGAAAAAGTTACCTAGTATAACTTTAAGTATTCAAAAGTACATGCTTTTAAAAATACTTAAAGTACAAGTAAAAGTAAAAGTAGAAGTACATTTCTTAATCTTTATATCAATGAATTGCTGTAATGTTTTCACAATGAATTTATAGGACCTTGTAACTTGTTTCAGAGAGCTATCTCTCTCACTTCTGCAACAGATTGTGAGCCTGTAAGTCAGACATTTTCAGCATGCGAGGATGTCGTACGACATCGTACATCCAGCTTAACCACCCCAGAGCTGCCTTCCCCTTGGATCTGGTCCTATTTTAATAGCATTTCTCAGTAATATGGCGATGGATTAACTAAGGACCTGTGTCAGTGTCCTAACAATGGATTAACTAAGGACCTGTGTCAGTGTTCTAACAAAGCAATAGAAAAAAAAAAAAAACCTCGGAGGACAGGTCTCCGCCAGGTCAGGTACGTTATTGTGGCCTCCTGGTGGCGCTATAATAGGCCAATGTGAAAAGGGTGCCATTTATTCTTAGGCCTTTCACGGCAGAAGGACACTGCATTCATGATTTGAGGCATTTTGTTCCAAAAATGTGTTTTGCTAAATTAGACCTGCTGGCGGCGCTATAACAGGCCATTGTGAGAAGAGTGGCATTTCTTCCTCAGCCAAGTGAGAATGAAATTTCACGGAAATCGCAAGCTGCGTTCATAATTTGAGGCATTTTGTTCAAAACGGACCAATCCTGCAAACTTTGGAAGCCAACCTTAGCCAATGAGGATGGAATATGGGAAATTGGACAGATCCGTGTTGATCACATGACTATAGAGATACTGGCCCTCATTTATCAACGGAGCGTATAAACCGGCTTATATTTTTCCATATATTCGGCTGTACATCAACGTCGAAGTCACATTTATCAACGAATCCTATACAGGCGATCCTAGCGTACATTGGGTCGCAGCCTTGATAAATGTCACGGCTGAAACCGAGCGTCATTTAAATAACACGCCCTTAAATATTCACAAAACGCCCGACTTCATGACATGAAGAACCAGAATACGACCCAAAAAGGCATGAAAAGCCAATAAGAAAGAGTTCCCCCCGCTCGCCTCGCCACACACGCACACGCCTCTCTCTCTCTCTCTCACACACACACACACACACACACACACGCACACACACACACACACACACACGCCCGCCCAACTTTGTCTTTCATGTTATCCGTAGCGTAGCGGTACAATCTTTGTTGTCACATAGGTAGGCTTGTAGTCTACATGAATGACATATCATGATACCAATCACATCGCCATGAATGGAATACGTTTGTATACCCATTTATTTAACCCATACCGAGCAGTGCGTGTTCGAAGTTACACTAAATAAAGCAGTCATGAGACTCGGGCGGAATGCAGTGATCCCGTGCCGCCACGTTAATATTGGAGCGTCGGGTTTATATCCTTAACCCAGCCAGGTTTTGTAGCCTACCTAACTCTCTATGACATAACTCCATAACATAGGACAAGCTACTGTAAGTTTGTACACCTCACTGTCCATGAAAAGATGGTCGGGAGTCCCGAAAATGCGCTCGCAGAAGCGCTCGTATATTTTTAAAATAGCAGATCTACAAGCTCACAACGCGTTGCGATGCGACCCGTTGTGAGCTTGCCAGATCTGCAAGCTTAACCGAATGACTGTTAAAGCAGTTTGTTTAAATTACTTTATAAAATGTTATATTTTCACAGGGATTATTTATTAGTGTAGATATACATTTAGGAGTGGATTATGTGTCCAGATGCCTGTCAGACAGTCAGACAATGCTGCTCCGCAGGTCTACAATGGAATAAACGGGCGCAGCCAAAGTCAACAACTGGTCTCTACCAGACGTGAGATCTCAGCGTACGGTAGGATGAATCCAACGTCAGGATATATTGATAAATGCCGAAAGTTGCGGTGATCTCGCCGTACGCCCATTATTTGGTCTGCACCGCGTTGATAAATGAGGGCCACTGTGTACCGATTTGCATGACGTATGGATAAAATATGTAGGAGTAATATAAAACTTTTTTTTTTGCACAAACCGGCCTCCTAGTGGCACTATAACAGGCCCATGTGAAAAATGTGAAAGTGTTGAATAATCAAAACATTTTCAGATGAGGGTCCTTAGCACGAAAAACGTTGAGAACTACTGATTTAAAGTGCATTTGTAGAATCTGACTCAGGTCTTACTGAGTTAAACTATGTTTTTTCCACAACAGAAATCATATTGCGACGAATCCTGGGATGTGAAACATCTTACCTAGAGTGTTGCATTCATCAACCACGCTCTGTCCAGCAGCTTTCAGAATGGCTCCGGAAACACCTGCACAAAGAAACATAGAACGTTACAAAGTTACTTGCATCTTCACAAACATTTCCCCACTGATCTCTGGCATACAGTACATCACCCTCAATGAGAATGGTAGATGTTGATTTCTCATCACAAAAGCTTATCTGCCCAACATGCTGTATTTTAATTTTGTTTGTTTATATCCACAAAATAAATAGAAAGATTGTACTCAGCAGACTGCACACTCTGATGAAAAAATACTATAAATGTGTCTTTCCTGTGTTTTTTTTGCTGTGCTCAACATTTTAACTTTGCAGAAGTCTAGTTAGTTCTTCTATCTTGTGTGCATGTAGTCTCCTATTAGGGAGACAAGTCGTATAGCCTTACAGTATATGGTACCCCAAAAAAAGTGCTGTGTGTGAGATAACAGCTACCCTGTCTCTGAATGATTGGTTACAATCGTAACCAGCCAATTTACAGAGACACTGAGGCACTTTGAGTGTCAAGATATGCAATGCTAGCAAACATTAAACTAGATCAAGATTTGTGTATTCATATTTATGGATTCATCTCACCAGCTGTCACTACAAACATTAGAAGAGTGCAGTGGAAATCCCACGACAATCCCAACGCCAATGACTGCAACGTTATGCATATAAATCTGTGCCACGTGCCTTTTTTTGCAAACTACTAAAAGTATTCAATCAATCAAAATGCAGATTTTCCACCTCAGATATGAGTGATTATGTGATTTTGACCTTTTCAATCCAAAAGTTAATCATATCTCCAGGGCAGCCTACTAATCATTCCCACCACGGTTCATGAAAATCCACAAATCCATTCTCAGTTTTGACCTTGACCTTTTTTACCCAATTTCTCATCAAAATCCACCCATGGATTGGACAAATATGGAACACGGAGAAAACATAACCCCCGTCCAACTTCATTGGCAGAGCTAATTAAGTAAAGGGAAACTTGACCAATTGTCTTCCTAAATCCCATTGTGAGGGGATCAATAATAGCAAATTGTATCTCAAACGGATTTAAGTTGAAAATCTGAAAAGTTATAATTTTTTAATTAAGGCTTAAAGCTGTAAAGAGTAAACCTAACGAGTAGCATATTTCTTAGAACACTGTATGATATAATTTGTATTTGAATCCATCATTTGTGACTATGATCAAATGACTTCATATGTAAAATAAATAATAAAACCATAGTGATATGATATGACGGCACTGTCTCCTGGCCTCACCATAAAGATGTATTAACTGTACCTGAGCTGAGATTGAGGGAGGTGTTTGTGCTGCTGACAACAGCGTCCGTCTTCTCCTTAGTGATGTCATCACTAAACACCTTGACCTTCACTGGTCCCACCATGGCTTCTATGTTGGTGGCTGGGATTGAAGCCTGGCTGCTGGTGTCATCTTCTTCTTCTTCTTCTTCTTCTTCTTCTTCTGACGTAGTGCAGCAGCTACCACCACCATCATCATCTTCATCATCCATTGTCTGTTGCTGATCGTGTGGGAAAGTCACATGTCACTACTCAGTTTCTCAACCACCTAAACCCTCTATACTTAGTAAACTAATACTTAACCCATTAACTCTCTCAGTGCCACACAACGAGATATCCAGAGTTTTTTCTGAATGCACTCAGTGCCAGAATGAAAAATCCAGAGTTTTTTTTAAAAATAAATACAAATTATTATTTTTTTGGAAAAAAATGTTCAGAACCCAAGATATAATTATCTGAAGATTTGCAGCTCCATCCACTCCTTGTTTAACTTATAGCTGAAAAAGGCTGTATCTCGCTGCCTAAGCACTTTCTTTTTATTTTGAAAAAAAGAAAAGAAATTGCTGGCACAGTATGTACACATATTTTTATTTCATTGGCACTGAGAGAGTTAAGACCGGGAACGCATCTGTGTCATTTTAAGATTTCTTTGGCTATTAAAAAATTGCAGATATACAAGCTCATTTTATGAGCTTGTAGATCTGCTATTTTTCTTTTAATCGTGAAATGTTGTGCTAATATTTGATTATTATTTTTGTTACTCAAATCTTTGCTTCAATACAAAATATTTTGAAATGGGGGTCCGCGGCCAAATATATAATTTTGGGGGTCCTTGACATGAAAAAAGTTTTAGAACCACTGATATAGTAGCCTCGGAAACCCAGGCTTTTTTTTTTGTTACAAAAGAAAAAAAGCCTGGGGGAGCGATGCAGGAACGATGGTCTTGGACCTTGTTATCTCCTAACCAATCAGAGTGCAGAGGGGCGTCGCTCTAAATTTGGTGACGTCAGCGTGCTCCGTGCACAGGCCGAGGGGGGGAGGGGAGGGGAGGCGGGGACATAGATTGGTGAAGCAATAGGAAGCCACGCACAAATCCAGCCGGCTGTGTTTGGGTCCGCCCTTCAAGACCATGGATTGAGCTCGTAGCCTCAGGCTACTGATATAGAAACATAAGTTTTTTTCAAAAACCTGTAGGATTTAGAAGTCATTTGTAGAATCCCCAGAAGCAAAGATTTGAGTTAAAAATGCTTTAAAATTATATATTTATATTGAAAGATTTGCACAAATGTTCATAATTTTTTTTTAAATAGCAGATCTACAAGCTCATAGCGCGGCACTCTGTGAGCTATGAGCTTGTAGATCTGCTATTTTTGAATCGCCAAATAAATCAAAAAATTACTTTCCCGGCCTAAATGGGTTAATTGACCAGGGTTCACTCTGTACTTGGTCTGCTCTGTCTTCAATCTACACCAAATCTCTCTACTGAAGATAACCGATCTACAAGCTCACCACGGGTCATGTTGCGACGCCTTGTGAGCTTGTACATCCGCTATGTTTGGCAAATATTGCGCCCAGATAATAGGGATGCTATGGTTAAAGGATACTTTATATCCATAGCACCAATCATACTGTACGTATACCTAATTGATTTTAGGTGACTCGAATTATATTATTAGTAGTGGTATCATAATAATAACAATACTTATTATTTAGTAAATAACAACAGTTTAGTTGTGTTGTATACACTGCTCACTACTGGGTGTGCTTTTGTTGCACAAATTCAAAAGTTCTCATATTTCCTGCATTTGTTGTAAGCCCCCTTGGACTGTTCTTTTTTGGGGGGGGGGCTATTATGCCTTATAGGCAGTGGTGTAAAGTAACTAAGTACATTTACTCAAGTACTTAAGTACAGTTTTGAGATACTTTTAATTTACTGGAGTATTTCCAATTGTCACTTTTTTTTTTACATTTACATTTACTACTTCTACTCAACTATATCTCAGAGGCAAATATTGTACTTTTACTCGACTACATGTATTTGAAAACTTTAGCTACTAGTTACTTTGCAGATATAAGTTATTACATTATAAAACATACATTAACTACTTTAGCCCTATATTATACCTACGCTATTTGAAAATAGGCAATCTACAAGCTCACAGCGCGCCGCATCGCGACGTGTTGTAAGCTTGTAGATCCTCTATTTTCAAACATTTTAGAATTTGGGTACTTTAAGTACATTTTGATACCAATACTTTTGTACTTTTACTCTACTTTTTCCCACCACTGCAGGTGTGTGAACTTACACTCTGGTTTGACTTCCACTGGATGAAGCCCTGCAGAAAGGCCTGGAGGATGGTGTCCTGTTGGATGACTATGTAGATGAGCTTCAGGACAGTGGAGGCAGTAGAGGACAGATGTTCTTTGATGCCCTGCAGGATGGCCTCAACGCAAACCAAGCCTGACACGCCTCCGGCGCCTGCAGTTAACAAGGAGAGGGAAGAGTACACCGAATGTATGATGATTCAAAATGTCTCTTTTTTTTTTTAAGAAAGCTTGATGTTCAATTGATGACATTGTCAACATTTTTACCCACTGAAAATGTCATTCATACTTCAAAACTAATGTGGTTCTGTACGTTTAGTTTCACATTTAATGTCCACTTACATTTTACTTTTTGCTCTAAGAATCAAAGCAAATCAATAACATTTCAACTCCATTTCTGATTTCATTTAACTGTTGTTGTTAACTACAATAAACATGCCAAGTGCTATTATAGTTATTTATAAATGGGATAGCTAAAATCACACAATCTGATTAAGAATGGAGGAGAAACTCCAGGGGGAAAAAAATCCATGTAGAGATGAGTTTCTTGTGGAAATTATTTGGGGAATTCAGTTATCAAAAACTGTTTTTATAAAAGCAATGACTGTATATTGTGAATATAGGTTGTTTGGTATTTTTTCAAACCCCTAGGGTTGTTTAGGCATTTCTCTAAGAACAGTGATATTCATTACCAGGGATGATTTGGTATTTCTCTACGACTAGTAATCTTCCCAGCGGGAATATGGGGAGACAAAGAGCCCCATGTGTCCTGGGCTGTGGTATAATAACAATATACCAAGGCCTGTAGTAAGTTATTGCTTAAAAAGGGATAGTTCACCCCAAAAATTCTATCGATTAGTCACGCCATGGAGACTTAAATTCATGGATTTTTTTGTTGTTGTCGCTAAGCCAATAATTTGATGACCAGCAGCGGTTCCGGTAGGAGACACAAAGAGTCTCCTTTGTGTATCCTACCGGAACCGCTGCCTACCGGTCCGCTGGTCATCAAATTATTGGCTTAGGAATGAGACAAAAACGATAAAATATATAGAAGAAACGTATTTTTTTCGGTGAACTATCCCTTTAAATACTGCTGCCTACCAGTTCCCACAGCAGGGAAGGACAGCGTGGTGATGGCGTTCTCTTCGCAGCGTTCCAGCACCTTGAGGACGCGTGCGGTGGTGTCCGCTGCGTTGTGCGGCCCCACCATGTGCAGGATGAAGTCACACTGCAACGCTCCGCCACTCGTCACCCCAACCTGGTCACCTTTCAGGGGCCCTTCAGACACAACGAGGGGGCAGCGACCAAATCACATTGCATTTTAAACATCAAAGTCAGAATCAAACCCACTTCATGCAGTCATTAAAAACCATGTATATTCAAAACTCACGAATGTTTTGGCATTCTTGTTCAACTGATGGCCCAGCTGCTTTGAAAATGGCTCCACTGACACCTAAAATGAGTTTAAAAAAATGAGAACTGTGTTAGATCTGCATATGAGCTACAAGTTGTTTAGTATAGTCTACTCTGTACACAAGAGGGCAGTGTACCAACCTCCTTTCGAATTGATATCAGCATTGGTAGTATTCACGATGCCTTTGACACAGTCCTGAGTGATGTCACCTTTCCTCACTTCAACCCTGACACTGTGGATCTTAACTACAGCGGAAGGAAAATAGATAAATAATTATATAATGGCGATCTGTCTGCCTTTCTTGAAAATGCGATACAACACAAAAATAATTCAAACCTTGATTTTGAGGTAGATCAGACTTGGTGTTTGTTGATGCAGCTGATGCCTATTAAAGACATCACATCATGTACAGATTGCATTAAATACAGAAACGAATGAGGAAAGTCACAAATTCTTCAGTAAATAAACATGGATAAAATGGTTAGATTCATGATTGCAATAGAAAAAAACGAAAACATTTATAAATGTGATTCTACTGTACCTGACTGACGCTTTTTTGTGGTTGTTTGTTTTTGCAGAAAACATCCCTCATTGCGTTAAAGATCTGGTCTTCAAAGGCCACTACAGAAATGCTCTTGAGGCTGGAGGATGCAGCCTGGGACATGTGGTTGTCCACTGCTTTTAGAATGGCCTTGAGACAGTCCTCAGGGCTAATGCTACCTCTACCTGTGGCAATACAACAGCAATCAAAGAGAAAATAAATGATAAATAAATATTAATGACGTACCTACTGAATATTATTATTCAGCAGTGAAATATACGTATAACTGAGTGGGACTATATCGCATAAATATCTAAACCGCAGTTGCATAGCTTGATTATAATGTTCACAAATATCCACAATTTGAAAAAGTAACACCTGTTATTATAGTGTTTATACAGTGTTTGACTGCAAGAAAACAAAAGAAGAAAAAAGGAACTCATATATATTGCAATATGACAAGATTACAACAATTTATAGAGACTGGACCTTACTGTATGTTTTATATGAATGATGACGTCTTCCCATAAGAGACTCATCCTTTCGGGAAAATAACTGGTATGACAGTATTTATTACCTGTGCCGATGGTAGGAATGGCAATGGTGGCAGCCATTTTGCTCTCACAAAGCTGAAGTACTTTCTCTATGGAGGCGGTGATACCGATGGCCTTGCTGGGTCCAACCATCTGAGCTATGTGTTTACATCTCAGGTTGCCACCGCTTGTTAGCACCACACCATCAGCTTTCTGGGCACCTGAGAAAACAATATGTCATCAGAGATGGAGATTGCGGTCGCTGAATTTCTATGCTTTTAATGTTCATGTTTTTGTGTTACTGTATAAAGTAACATGTCATTTAATCCATTAAGACCGGGAACGTATCTGTGTCATTTTAGATTTCTTTGGCTATACAAAAATAGCAGATATGCAAGCTTGTAGATCTGCTATTTTTTGAAAAATCGAACATTCGAACATTTGTAACTCAAATCTTCTGCTTCTGGGGGATTCGACAAATGTCTTCTAAATCCTAAAAGTTTTTTTTATAAACCTATGTTGCTATAATCAGTGGTTCTCAAACATTTTCATGTCAAGGACCTCCCAAAATGATATGTATTTGGGTGCAGACCCGCATCTCAAAATATTTTGTTCCAGGGACCCACAGAAGCGAAGATTTGAGTTAATGTTCGCTTTAAAAAAATACATATTCAAAAGATTTTCCATGATTTAAAAAAATAAATAGCAGATCTACAAGCTCATAGCGTGGCACCGTGCCGCGCTATGAGCTTGTACATCTGCTATTTTTGAATAGCCAAAGTATAAAATAATGGTTTAAGTGGTTACACAGATGCGTTCCCAGTTGAAATGGGTTAATAATAATAATAATAATAATAATAATAATAATAATTACTAAGCATAACTTTGAAACAGTTTCTCTACCATGTTTGTTGCATTCATCCACAACAGATTTCCCTGCTTCTTTCAGGATGGCTCCGGACACACCTGTCCAACACAATGTGAAACATTCCATCAATGCAGACTCTTACATTACATTACATTAGATGGACTGAAGCAACAAAGGATGTAGATGACCACAGTACCAAGTGTTGAGATGTAAGAACACTTTCAGCACACATTTCAAAAGAGGTCATTAACATTATGATCACCAGTGTCCAGATTCAGTTCCTGGTTGGTAGAGTTCACTATGATGTCTGCGGCCTCCTTGGTGATGTCTCCTTTCTTCAGAGTCACAGTGACTCCACCTATCACTAGTTTGAACAAGACAACAATCAGGTTCGCTCTTCGTTAGTATACTCAAACAGGGCTTCCATAATAGTTATATTAAAGGAGGAGTTCACCCAAAAAATGACTTATTTTCTATCAATTACAAACCCCATGAAGCCTTGATTTCATGGATTTATTTTTGTTTTTGTGGCATTCCTAAAACAATAATTTGATGACCGTGTGTATATCCGGTAGGAGACACAAATAATCTACTTTGTGTCTCCTACCGGATACATTAGCCGGTAGGAGACGGGAATCAAATTATTAGCTTAGGAATGCGACAAAAACAAAAAAGAATCCATGGATTCAAGGCTTCATAGGGTGTGCAATTGATAGAAAATAAGTCATTTTTTGGGTGAACCTCTCCTTTAATAACGTTATCAAAATTACCTTTAGTGTTTGAGTCTTTTATAGGTGGTACTGGTAGTGGTGGAGATGAAGCACTGTGTGAAGGCAGAATTGCTGATGATGTTTTGGGGATATTTGTTTGATCGAATCCCTGTTTGATAAGACAAGAGGATTAATAGTTAATACTGTAGCACCAGAGACAACATAATATTTTATCTCTCTGAATGTACAGTATAAGTCCAGCAAGGCCTGGAAATCAATAATAAACAAAAAAGGCATGGAATACAACCGTACCATGCCCTCGACAGCTGACTTGAATTCTTCCACAACTTTGGCATCAGAATCTATCATGTGGATGCTTGTCAGAACTCCATGGCCCGTAGTGATGAAGTTGAGGATTCCCCCCAAAATTGCTTCACAGCAGTCCTTTACAGGAAATCCAAATGTGCCACATCCCAGTGCTGACATGCCTATGGAGACACACTGGTTGCTCTCTGCTTGCACAAGGCTTTCATGGACTGCCGTTTGTAGGTAGGTCGCATGGAGACTTGGTATGCCCTTCCCCCGAACTGGGATCACTGCGTAGATAAGTTTCTTGCATTTGAGGGTGCCCGGGTTGGCCAGGACAACATCTCCTGCTGTAAGACTCTGCTTCTCCCTCTGAAACTTGTCAATCGCCTGCTTTATCTCTGGCCCTCCAGATTGGAGGAACTGTTGTGCGATGGGGTTGTCAAAAGCCAGGCTGCTCAGAGGGCAAATCAAGGCATCCAATGTATGCTGCGAAATATCACCCTGATTGAGGGTCAAAGTGATACATCCTTCTATATCAAAGCTGCATGGCTGAGTATTTGTAGTTGCTGCTTGTGACAGATACAGTTCACAATGCAAAAGTTTCGCCCGAGCGGTCAATATCAGCGTATTCTTCTCCAGGATCTTGGCCTCGCCTGCTTTGGAGTACATAAGCTTCTCTGTTAGTATCGTACCGATTAAACGGGTCACCGCATCTGTGGCTTGTTTGATTTTGTCACTTGCAGCTTTGACTTTGAGGCAAGGTGATGCTTGGCTTTTAGAGGTCAATATGGTCGCTCCCAAAGCCTTGAGGTCAGCGTCATCAGAGAACATCTTGCAAGACTGGACAAACTCCAACTCCTGCATTGATTTCACCTGTACATCCTCTGTCACTGGCTTCTTGTCCTCGAGGTAGGCCTTTATCTTGCTCAGAACATCTGTCGCCACACCAGACAATCCACACACCTTAATCTTCTTCCCTGTGAGTTTGATGCTAACATTGTGAAAGTTCTGGCTGGATTTAAGATCTTCGTGAAGTGCTTCTAAAAACTGGTCCCAATGTTCACCTCTGACAATTTTAACTTGTTCGCCAGTGATTTCGATGACTTCGTTTTGTATGACTTCGCGCAGTTTGTCTTCAGCTTTATGGATGTCAGCACGATCGCCAAGGATTTGAAAGGACTCCTGGCCAGGGATCAATACGGCTGTTATGTTGCTCTGAGCAAAGTGATCCATTTGGAACTTCTTCAAGTCGAGTGACTTAATGAAGTTCATCAGGTGAGGGGACATGTCAAGGGTTATGGAATCCACACCCTCCAGGGCTTTGTTCAAGATCCCTTCCGCAGTGTTCACCGCGTTCCTATGCCCCTTAAGGTGAATGGAAAGACTTTCGTCATCTTTGGACAGCACCACGTTGGTTTCCATTTTGCCAGAGGCGAGATCCCAGATCAGGTCCAGTTTCTCCTTTGTGTCCAAGTGGATTTCTCTTTCTACAGTGTCTCTTTTGATTTGGAGGTCATCGCCGGTCTTCTTCACCATGTTTCTAACCTTCTCCGCCGCGGTCTTCACTTCGTCTTGCGTGCCCACGACCACTACCTCAGAGGTGCCCGTCTTGAAAGAGATGCAGGATTTAGTCGTGTTGAACTCAAAGCAACTGTTTTCGATTTCTTGCCAGACCTCAACCTCAGCAGGCAGATGTTCCTCTGTGTATCTATTCAACTGGACCTGAGCCTCACTCTGAGCATCCATTTCCCACGCGGGGCCCTGTCGTAGCATGCCCAAGGTGTCCGCGTCCAGGGTCATGCTGAGCTCCATCTGAGGCGTCTCGATGTCCATACTGATGGAGACGATGGAATGGACCTTCTCGAGTGCAGACGTGAAGGTCTGTTTTTGGGACTCGTTGCGACTGATGAAGCTGAGGAGTTCTGCGCTGACAGGGACGACTGTGTTTGTTGTGATATTTGTTTGGAGAGACATTCCTCCCGTCAAAGCCTGCTGCAGGCTACAGTAGAATAGCTGAGCTTTGAGCTCCTTGGAAGAATAGTAGTGCTTCTGCTCTGCCACCTTGTAAGCAACTGTTAAGGATGACAAAAGGTAAACAAAATGTATTATGAATAAATACAGTACATCAGGGATCGTCAACAGGGGCCCCCCAAATCTGTGTGTGATAGGATCTTTTTTTTTTACATTAACCACTTGACCAACCCTAGCATCCCTATTCTGAGTGGAACATTAGCCAAAATAGCAGATCTACAAGCTCACAACGCATCGCACTGCGAGGCGTTGTGAGCTTGTAGATCTGCTATTTTTGGCAAAGAGGTTTGGTGTAGAGGGGAAAAAAAGAGCAGACTAAGTATTGATGGTTCAAGTGGTTAAATGTCTGAAACTACAAATTAATCCAACACACACTGATGATAGTGCTGTCAAAGTCTACAAAGCTGTCTAAGAAATCTATGAAAATGTTTCATCTGCAACACAATTTTATACAAAATGTAGTGGGGGTCCCTGCTTCATCTCTCAGCTAAGGGGTCCTTAGCTGAGAGGGCCTGAAAACGTTGAAGACCCCTGCAGTACATCATAAATGTGGGCGACAGAATGTACAGTGAAGTGTCCTGTAAAACTGTAGTGGAGTACTAACTTCTGTTACATGATACATGTTGATTGAGTCTAGGTTTGAATTGAACCATGCATCTATGAATTGAACACCCAGTAGGACATCAGTGTATAGATATGTGCCATTTAGATTAGTTTATATTTATTTATTTGGTGTATAGATACAAGTCATTTAGTTGTGTGCAGCTGATGTTTAGTTGGATCTACTGAGCTCGTTTTTCAAAATGTTAAACCATTAAGACCAGGAACACATCAGTGTCCTTTTTAGATTTCTTTGGCTATTGAAAAAATAGCAGATCTACAACCTCGTAGCGCGGCACTCGACTTGTTGATCTGCTCTTTTTTTTTTTATCGTGAAAATGTGTGCAAATCTTTACAAATGTCTTCTAAATCCAGTTGTCTGAAAAACTTATGTTGCTATAATATCAGTGGTTCTCAAACTTTTTCATGTCAAGGACCCCCCAAATTATGTGTTTGGCCGCCGATGCCCATCAAAATATGTTAAATAGTATTTTACACAACAGCATACAATAACAATATTTGCATCAGCTTACCATCACACTCCTCGAATGTTATAATGGCACTCTTGTCTTTGCTGACCCAGCGAATGGACTTGATATCACCACCTCTGCTTCTCTTGCTGGAGAAGTAGAGGTTGAGGGCCTCCTCTGATATTGTGCTCATGTCCCCCTGGACAAACACAGAGTCTGTCATCTCCAAACGATGGACCCCTATCTCTTTGTCCTGGAACTTCTTTGAGGAACACTTCCTCATGAAGTCGTTCACATCTGCAGACATGGAAAGAGCATTTTCATTCCGTTATAATTCACACCTTCATTGACGACCGTTAAGAGAATGTCATCATTACAAAATTACACATAATTATTATTATTCACATTTTCATCATATCATATGCAAATATCTTGATACATGAGGATTTTGTTTCAGTGGGTCCCAAAATATATATGTTTTAACTTTAAATTTGATCATACACCTTTGTACCATGTATTCATACAAAAAGACACCCTATTTTTAGCAAAATATTACGTATGCCTACCAATGTCTTGTTTGAAGGTGACCACTATTCTGTCTCCATCATCCAGTGTCTCCCAGACATGTTCAGCCCCGTGGCTACAGCTCCCAACGTACACGGACACGTGGGTGCAGATGCAGCCGTCATCAAACCCACTCAGGACAAAGCGTCTGGGATCCAGGTGCCCCTCTGTAGACCGTTCATTGCAGACGACCACAGATATCCCGTGGTCGTGTACCGTCTTGGCGCAGACCTTCTCCATGTCTGAGAGGGGAAAAGTAGAGGCAGCAATTTATTCTGTGTTATGAGAATAGAAGATTGTTGCATGCACAGTGGAAAATGTACGAGTGGCTGGTCATAATGGACAGACAAGTATGAAATCAAATTCATGTTCAATTAAGCATGTATGAGACCAAATGAAATGAAACAATGACAAATGAATTAACAAATCTAATTATCAAATGACACCAAACGTTTCTACTGTTGGATGCTAAACATGTGACATCCAAA
Organism: Gymnoscopelus braueri; assembly: GCF_963280865.1. Taxonomy (NCBI): domain Eukaryota; kingdom Metazoa; phylum Chordata; class Actinopteri; order Myctophiformes; family Myctophidae; genus Gymnoscopelus; species Gymnoscopelus braueri. Next base: position 47,460,077 of record NC_137618.1, on the reverse strand, counting down.
TAGTCATTCTAGTTTTCTGTTTTATCAAATCAATCAAACTTTTAATGTAATGAATGAAGCATGGCCTGCAGTGGTGTAAAGTAACTAAATACATTTACTCAAGTACTGTACTCACATAAAATGTTGAGGTATTTTTACTTTACTGGAGTATTTCCAATTTGCAATACTTTTACTTCTACTCCACTACATCTCAGAGGCAAATATTGTACTTTTACTCCACTACAATTATTTGAAAACTTTAGTTAGGGCACGGCCCCACCGCACTTTTATTTTACCTCTGGGGCGAAGAATCCACGCATTTGCATTGACAAAGCATTGGCAGATTCCGCCCCAGAGGTAAAATAAAAGTGCGGTTGGCCGTGCCCTTACTAGTTACTTTGCAGATATAAATGATTACATTATAAAACAGACATTAACCACTTTATCCCTATTTTATACCTAGGCTATTTGAAAATAGCAGATCTACAAGCTCACAACGTGTCGCATCGCGATGTGTTGTGAGCTTGTAGATCTGCTATTTTCAAACATTTTAGTACTTTTACTTTTGGTACTTTAAGTAATTTTGATACCATACTTTTGTACTTTTACCCAAGTAAATTTTGAATTCCGGACTTTTACTTGCGGATACTACATTGCAGTATTGATACTTTTACTCAAGTAAAACATTTGAGTACTTTTTTCCACCACTGAGCATGGGTGTGTGAGGGTGGGTGCAATGTATATGATCAGACACTGATGGGAAACATGCTGTCCAGTTCAAAGATGGCAGAAGGTGACAGCTGGAGGGTAAGAGCTATGAAATGAATGTTTCGATGGGTCAAAGTTTGATAGTCCGAAAACCATTTTACCTGCATGTTAAACACATTGTTGTTTGCTGACTACATGTAAAAGAAAATGTTGCCACAATATTTATTTTGTATTAGTATTGTTAATGATCATCAGCGGTGTCTCTGACTCTTGTTGGTAATTGCTTCAGAATTATTTATCAAATTGCTCATGCAAAGGTTAATGCTGACATACAGTAGGCTAATTAATGTACACTGTAGTTTTATTTACCTGATCTATCAGACAGTTGAAGGATCCAGGTATTTCTTCCATGTTTAGTAAGAGTGGGTTCTGCTGCAAACTGCTCAAAATACATCTGTAAGAAGGCTTTCTTTTGATCACTGGTGACAAGAAGACTGCATGAACCTACACCCCCCTCCTCATCCTTGGCTTGATCTTTAAAAAAAGGAAGAAAAAAAAGTCTGATTAGAGAATTAATTCATCCACTATCACAGTGGTTCTTAACCAGTGGTCCGGGGACCACCAGTAGTCCTTGAGGGGGTTCCAGGTGGTCCCCAGCTAAATGATGGCGAGTTGGTAACCAAATGGACCCTTATAGATCTTTAACTCTTAAGAGAGTAAAATGAAAACATTTGGTTTCATTTTTTTCATTTTAATTATTGTTAAACATCTACATTACTTAATTTACAAGAAGTCTACATAATTAGAGAATGTAGAAGAATTGTTATTTTGATCAATGTTTGCCTGTTATCTCTCCTATGTTACCAACATCAATACAGCATGGAATTGTGGACAAAATCATATCCAACGATAACAAAATATTCATTGGGTCTTAGAGGCTAAATCTCATCAAATGGTGGTCCATGGCTCAAATGCAGAATAAATAATGGACCTTGATATGAAAAGGGTTGAAAACCACTGCACTATCACCATATGATTGTATTTAGTAAAGACCAATACCTTACCTGTTTGGCAGACCTCAGGCTGTAACATAAATCATATTTTTGATTAATGGAAGTTATATTCAAGATCAGGGAAGTAAAGCAGGGAATGAAATCATGTGATAGCTAGAGTCAAATTAAGGAACCTTCTCATTGGCAGGTCTGTTTACCAAGTTTAGTTTATCTTTGTCAGGGCGAGGAGGAAGAGGTGGTTTGGATTTCTTCCCGACTGGACCTTGCTGTTCGTCGTCTGCTGGCACTTTGACTTCCAGCTCGACCTGTCCGTATGGCTCTCTGAAGTCAACACGGTGCTTTCTTTTAGACATCACTTTATGAAAGGCTATAAGGAAGAAAGAAAACAGCAGTGGTGGAAAAAGTACTCACATTTTTACTTAAGTAAAAGTATCAATACTGCAATGTATAAATACTATGTTACAAGTCAAAGTCCGGTTTACTTGAGTAAAAGTATTGGTATCAAATGTACTTAAAGTACCAAAAGTAAAAGTACTCATTATACAGAATGTCCCATTTCACAAGTTCAAAATGTATGAAAAATCTTTTTAAAATAGCTGATCTACAAGCTCACAAGCTCACTCATTGTGAGCTTGTAGATCTGCTATTTTCAAATGGCTGAAATATATTTAGGGCTGAAGTGGTTGGGATGTTTTGTAATTATATTCAAAATCTACAAAGTAACTAGTAACTAAAGTTTTTAAATAATTGTAGTGGAGTAAGCGTATAATATTTGTCTCTGAGATGTAACTAATGGAGTAGAAGTAAAAGTACTGAAAAGTGGAAATACTTCAAAATTGTACTTATTAAAGTACGAGTAAATGTACTCTTAGTTACTTTACACCACTGGAAAACAGTTAGCCTGGATATCATATGTATTTAATCAAGTCTGACTTGATCAATTGACATGCTATTGACATGCATAGTATGCATGTCAATTGTTTGTCTATACAAGCAAAAGTCTGACTCGATAAAATACATCTATGATAGTCTTGATCAAAGGCTAGCCTAATATGTTATCCTCCTAACATAACGTGAATGTAGCTCTGGTCCATAGTGTTAGAAGTTCTCCTTAACGCTATGTTACTGTTCAGCCGTTGCCTGAACACCCCCGGTAGTGCAGCCTCTCATCTTTAGTGAAAACAAAATACACCTTTGCTACTCACCAAAACAAAGACTGTTTTAACTAAGATGTTGAAGGCCTACTTTTGTGAACAATGTTTTAGTTATTCCACTGCGCCCCCTACAGATCTTGTCAATAGATAAATTCCATCGACCAGATCTATAGGGGGCGCAGTGGAGTAACTATTTCCCCCCCCCCACCCGGTGGAATATTACCTTTTCTGGCCAAAAGGTGTATTTTAGACGTGAGGTGGCAGGGGGCGGGGCTCCGAGTGTTTCCACTATTAAGGAAGGTAGGCTATTCAATATCTAAAACCCGTCTTTGTTTTGGTGAGTAGCGAAAGCGTATTTGTTATGTTTTACTAACAGTCGAGAGGCTGCGCAACCTGCGGTGTGCAGGCAACGTCTCGAAAGTAACATAGCGTTAAGGAGAACTCCTTCTAACTCGATGGACCAGAGTAACCTCGCGTCACCAGACTTTCCACCAGGACCAGAGTAGCCCTGAAACTAGCTGTAGTATACAACGCTCGTAGACGTATTTATGATTCTGACGTTTTCAATCTACGAGAGTTGTAGGGTTCACGCCCCATGGAGACATGGACTTTCTGCACTATGCCCCTCAGATACTCCAAACGTGTACAAATTGAAAATAAAGGTGCTTACCCCAAATGTTAACTACTTCTACGCGGTAGTAGTTTAATGTAATAATCCATATCTTTCAATAAATAAGTGTTTTAATGCCGTCTGTGGCCGATTCTGTCGGAAGTTCCCAATGGGCGGTAGTGACGGGTAGTGAGGGGGCGCATCCGGTGAAACCCGGAATTACAGTAAATGTAAACGGGAAGTAAACGAGGGTGAAAAAATGGCGTTCGGCCATAGACGGCATTAAAACACTTCTTTATTGAAAGATATGGATTATTACATTAAACTACTACCGCGTAGAAGTAGTTAACATTTGGGGCTACAGCTACCCTGAAACATGACTGTCGACCATCATGTGAACCATGGCTATGGACCAGAGCCAGTGTAGGTGCATGAACAGCTGGTAGCCATGAATTAAGACCATTGTAGATGTATTTGATCGAGTCTGACTTTTACTTTCGTATCTACCGTACGATAGTCTTGGCTATCACCCCCCAGTGCGTCCTGCACTTTCATCAGTAAAGCCCGTAGTTCTCCGTACATGTACTGAAACATATATATATATATATATATATATATATATATATATATATATATATGGTGCTTACCCGGTTATTCCTAATGTTAACAGTGGAGTCTTTGTGCAACGTATTAGTCCGTACTCGTACTGTTCAATATAGCCATGGTTCGGTGCCGAGTCCCCCTGGTCTAAAGTCGTGTTCGATTTTTTCACATTGCCATCTCTCACATAAACATAAACGTTCAGATTTCAAATATAAAGTGCTTACCACCGAGCCACGGATGTTACAAGGCGACGCGAACCGCGATAAGTACTCGTATCTCCCGTATTGTTCAATAAAAAGCATTTTAATCCCATCGCCGGCCATTTTCTCCAAATTGTCTCCGATACTTCCAACCATGCGACACTAATGGTTGGGAGGTGTATTGCACTCTGATACATTACCAAAAAAAAAATGGCCGGCGATGGGATTAAAATGCTTTTTATTGAACAATACGGGAGATACGGGTACTCATCGCGGTCCGCGTCGCCTTGTAACATCCGTGGCTCGGTGGTAAGCACTTTATATTTGAAATCTGAACGTTTATGTTTATGTGAGAGATGGCAATGTGAAAAAATCGAACACAACTTTAGACCAGGGGGACTCGGCACCATGACTTATGACAGTCATGTTTCAGGGCTATGTTCAATATAGAAGTGTTTTAATGATCCCGTCTGTGTCAGATTCTGTCGGACGTTCCCTGTTTTCACCGGGGCGCACCCGGTGAAAGCCAGAATTACACTCAATGTAAACAGGAAGTAAACGAGGGGGAAGAAATGGCGTTCGGCCAGAGACGGGATTAAAACACATATCTATCGAAAAATATGGACTAATACATTACACAAAGACTCCGCAGCGCTAGTTAACATTTGGGACAACCGGGTAAGCACCTTATATTTTGATGTACATGTACGGAGAAGTACGGACTTTACTGGTGAAAGTCCAGGACGCACGGGGGGTGCTAGCCAAACAAAAGGCAAAGTCGTTAAAATACATCTGTGATCGTCTTGCTCCAAGGCTAGAACAGCAGCGTAAGCCTAATATCGCAAAGCCATGCAATCATGTTCATATAAATGGAGATGTCACACTTCAGTGAAAGTAACCATATCTTACCTGCCTCGTCGACATAGACCAGGAATGCCCTGTTTGTGTCGTTAGGATCAGCGAGTAGTTCTGATATCTCACCGCCAGACCTCCTCTTGTTTCTGAAGTAGAGTTCTAGTTTAGGTCTGATGTTGTCCAGGTGGTCAGGCAGACCCTCCAGAAGGAGATGCAGCCTGCTGGACATCCTAGAGACAGACGGGGGACATACACACACCTGTCTGTCTGTATGTGAACAGGACCCTGTCTGTCTGTCTGTGCACTGTCACTGACTGCACATTTCTGGAAGGTAACCGGAACGCTCGCCCCAAAACACAGTCGCCCCCATAATTTCCGCGCACCGCTCGCGCCCAGCGGTTTTTCATTGATTGAATACTTGATTTAGAATTTTGCAGTGTCGTATATGGTCCATTGATCAGACAAGAAAAACACTATTCCATAACTATTCCCTAAGTGCAAGAATAAGAAGCATCCAGTTTGAAAGTAGGTTTGTCCACAGAAATGTATTTATTTCCATCGACGTGACATCTGTGTGAAGCCGAATCACAGAGTGTACTTGAATCACCAAAACATTGCACTTTATACAGACAGACATTTGACATAGGACCACCTCCCAGTCCTCCTTCTTGACCACTCACAAACAAGCTTTTAGAAACAAAAGGCTTCTTGGCCAGCCTTTCTCAGTCATCTCAAGGAATTAGCATCCGCCGCCCTAGATTCTAGGGTCGGCTATGACTTGACTTATTGTATTTGTTTTACTGAGGTTGGGAATAAGGTTATAGTTTCTTTAGGCTTAATTTTAATGAGTTTAAGGTTATGAGTAAGGTTAGGGTGAGGCATAGTTTTACTGAGGTTACGTTTAGGAAAAACTGCTCGCTGTAGATTTGACCCGGGGCGACCGTGTTTTGGGGCGAGTGATATTGTATTCCTCTGGAAAACACCGTCCACTTTTTACTTTCACTTTTGATGTTCAGCTTGTTTGTTCCTTTTAACTTTGAATGACATTCTGAATCTGGCTGGTTTTATTTGGCAAAGTTTAGGCAACACACAGGTAAGACTAGCCTTTAAGGGCATGTTCTATAATTGAAATCATAATTTAATAAATAATATATTATACAGTATATTATTCTGAAAGGTTGACATCTAAGTTTCGTTTTCCTCGAAACAGCCCAAAGCCATGGCAGATCTCAACAACATTATGCTGAACGGCACGGTAAGAGTCATTTATACGTTTAACTAGCCTATAGACTAGGCTATTATTAGTAATGAATTTAGTGCTAATTTAATGCCGCAATTATTAACATCATGCTCTCTCTAGATGGACAATGGAATCGAGGAAGACGAACTGGCTAAAGCCAAGAAAGAGCTGGAGTCATGGAAGGTATTATATAGGCCACTAATACTCTTTGGATTTGACTTATAAAGTAATACATAATGTGTTTTAAACAAGTGGTTTTGGTCCGTTATGGCACATTCATGATGACTTCTTAACATAAGAGATGAGACCCACCTGCCCTTTACAACATAGCCTAATTTACAGTGGTGTAGTAATAAGTACATTTACTCAAGTACTGTAAATTAACATTTTGAGGTATTCTTTACTTTACTGGTGTATTTCCAGTTTTCAGTACTTTTACTTCTACTCCACTACATCTCAGAAGCAATTATTATAATTTTACTCCTCTACAATTCTTTGAAAACTTTAGTTACTTTTTAGACTTTGATTATTATCACAAAACACATTAACCACTTCAACCCTATATACATTTCGGCCATTTGAAAATAGCAGATCTACAAGCTCACAATGAACTTTTTAAATTATTTTTTATACATGTTGAACTTGTGAAATGGGACATTATGCACAATGAGTACTTTTACTTGTGTACTTTAAGTATATTGTGATACCAATACTTTTGTACTTTCACTCAAGTACATTTTGAATTCCGGACTTTCACTTGTAACAGAGTAGTATTTCTCCATTGCGGTATTGATACTTTTACTTAAGTAAAACATGTACTTTTTCCACCACTGCCTAATTTACGCATTATGTTTCCAGGTCAAAGTTGAAAAGGCAGATGATGCCAAAGCCAGGCTGATTCTAGAGAAACTGGAGGAGGACGACAGAAAGTCTAAAGCCAAGAAAGAAATGAACACTCTTTTGGAACAGCAAAAGGAAAGTGAGAAACAATTCACTGAAACCACTGACGGGTTAAAGGTAGCCACTCCTGTTCAAATCAATTACATTCACATTATGTGATTACTGATGCAAATATTATTAATATAGTAATGTATTTTTGCTGAATATTTTGATGATTATTATTATTTAATTGTCATCTGCTGTTGGACAGTTTTGCAAGACAACCAGAGTAGTTGTATATCTGTGAATATTCTATTGTTTTACCGCAGCACAATAATGCATACATGACTAATTACATGTTCCCTTTTGCATAGGATGAAATCCTCAAACTCGAGAGAGGTAACCAGAATCTGAAGCACAAACTGGAGACGTGCCAGGCTGAACTGGAATCTAAAAGGTCGGAGGCCATCAAACTCCAACAGAGATTTAAGGTAGACAAAAATATGTAACTGAACTGTCAAAAATAAAGGACATTGTATGTTTTGATATTTCACAATAGTAACTGAACAACATGTTGATTTGCTAAAACAGTGTGTGCATGAACCAAGTATTGTGTGTGTAAATCTGAAATAGTATGGCTGTGAACAGCAATTCTCAACCTGTGCGCCAGGGGGGCGGGGGGGGGAGTCGTATGGTATGTTTTCTTTAAAGGAGTAGTTCACCCAAAAAATGACTTATTCTCTATCAGTTACACACCCCATGAAGCCTTGAATGATGTTTTTTGTCGCATTCCCAAGCCAATCATTTGGTGACCGGTGGAGTCTCCGGTAGGAGTCTCATACCAGAGATCACCATTGTCATAAATAGGAACTTAAAGTATATTGATCCACACCGGATCACCTCAATCTGTGTGTTAATCTTGTGTTAAGTGTGTGTGTGTGTGTGTGTGTGTGTGTGTGTGTGTGTGTGTGTGCTCCTTTCCCACTGTCTCACATCACACATTAAGACTTGGCCATACAAACATTTACAGTTGTGACTGAGATTTTATTTTTGCTTTAATCCATGTATACAGATCTGTGCCCAGATCCCAAAGACTAAGGTGAAGTTCGTTAGTAAGCAGGAGACAGAGGAGCAGGAGGATGGAGCTGATCACATCAAAGGCGTGTTCACCATCACACAGCGACCCACTGTGCTGCTGGAGGGGGGGCAGGCTCTCATCACGTTTGAAGAGGAGAAAGGTACATGTGGTTTGCATATATTAATAGGATCATAAATGATCTGATACAGTGTTATTTACCCACTCAAACCGGGAACGCATCTGTGTAACCACTTTAACCATTATTTTATACTTTGGTTATTCAAAAACAGCAGATATACAAGTTCAGAGTGCCGCGCTATGAGCTTGTATATCTGCTAGCAAAGATTTGAGTTACAAATGTTCGCTTTAAAAAATATATATTCAAAGATTTGCAAATTTACGATTTTTCAAAAATAGCAGATGAGAAAATTAGTTCAAGGCTGGCAGGGTGTTTCAAAGAGACAGACACATGGATTACATGGATTAAAGTTGTAACTGATAAATCGTAGGTCGCACAATCTCCACCATTTGTGCCGACTACATTTTCCACCATTTTGCGTTTCCTTCAAAACACACTTTTTGCTACAACTCCTACAACTTTTTTTCTAATCTCACACAAATCTGACTGTACACATAATCTCCGAAGTCATGTGATAAAGATATTTCAGTCAGATGTCTCATAATCATTCCAATTGTCTATAACTGCCTTCCTAGATTGTCATTTCCTAGATTAAGGGGATGTTTCACTTTTGGCTTGTCTGGGGACGTCTGATAAAATGAATCAAATATCTAAATACTGAATCAAGCAACTTAAAAACTGTCTGGGGTGAAACACAAAAGCCTGAGTTGACCTTAAAATGACCCCAAACATGTTTGAAAGTGAAATATCCCTTTTAACATTTGTCATTTTTAGATTTATTTGGCTATTCAAAAATAGCAGATCTACAAGCCCATAGCTGAGCTTGTAGATGTGCTATTTTTGGAAAATCTGTGCAAATCTTTGATTATATAAATTTTTAAAGCAAACATTTTTAACTCTGTTACAACTTCTGGAGGTCCTTGGAACAAAACATTTTTATATGGGGTCCACGGCCAAATACATATATTTTTTTAAATATTCTAGCACAGTATACATGTTTTTTTTATAAAAACTGTTAGGATATAGAAGACATTTGTAGAATCCCCAGAAGCAAAGATTTGAGTTACAAATGTTCGCCTTAAAAATTATATATTCAAAGATTTGCACAAATGTTCCACGATAATAATAAAAAATAGCAGATCTACAAGCTCATAGCGCGGCACTCGGTGCCGTGCTGTGACCTTGTAGATCTACTATTTTTGAATAGCCCAAAGAAATAAAAAAATAAGGCTCTGTTAATAGCTAGGAGATCCTAAGATTTCCAGTAACGATTCTACAGTATGTGTTTCTTGTTTTTATATTGCACACACACAACGCCAGAGAGAGTGGACAAGAGGGCATTACCCATGAACCAGGAAGTGTTCACAGTGAAAAGTACCTCGTCATACTCCGTGCAGGCATGATTTATTGATAAGCCTCCAATCTCATAAACTGATTTTATGGCTTGTTATGGCTTTATGTAGAGAAGTTATATGACCTAGTTGTTTTTGTGTGCATGTTTACAACAATCAAAACATGTCATTTGCAAATCTTGTGATTAGAATAAATAATTGTTTTTAAAAATATATCATTTTTTTCCCAGTGACTTCTCAGATTCTGAAGATGGCCAAGTGCTCCGTTTCTTGTGAGAAAACGAAGCTGGATGTGAAACCAAAAAGGCTCACCCTGGAGCCCTCTGTAAAGTTTGAGGTAAAGTTATAATTCAGGGAGCACATAGCACTTGCATTTTAACCCATTCAAACCGGGAACGCATCCGTGTAACCACTTTATCCATATTTTATACTTAGGCTATTCAAAAATAACAGATATACAAGCTCATAGCGCGGCACCGACTGCCACGCTATGAGCTTGTAGATCTGCTATTTATTTTTAAATCTTGACCATCAAGTGCAAATATTTGAATATGTATATATATTTTTGAAAGGGAACATTTGTAACTCAAATCTGGGGGGCCTGAAACAAAATATTTTGAGATGGGGGTCCGCGGCCAAATACATATAATTTGGGTGGTCCTTGATATGAAAAAGTTTGAGAACCACTGATATTATAGCATACGTTTTTCAGAAAACTGTTAGGATTTAGAAGACATTTGTAGAATCCCCCAGAAGCAAAGATTTGAGTTACAAATGTTTCCTTTAAAAAAAAAAATATATATATATATATTCCAAGTTTTGCGCAATTTGTCACGTTTTCCCAAAAATAGCAGATCGACAAGCTCAGCTATGAGCTTGTATAACTGCTATTTTTGAATAACCAAAGAAAGGGTTAAATGGGTTAATGTGAATTTGTGGTTTGGAATGAAAAGAAAGCTCAAAATCATGATTCTTGAACAACGTGTGTTATTGCCGCCATGTGTAACATTGCAGGTTCACATAGACGTTTCCAAGAAGGAACTCAAGTTCTCCAACGCCCCGCCCGCCATGGCGGAGGAGCGAATGAGGGACCGGCTGGAAATGAGCTTCTCCAGACCCAGCAGAGGTGGAGGCGAAGTGGAGAGGGTTGACTATGACAAACATAGTGGCTCAGGTCGAATCACCTTCTTGCAAACTGGAGGTACAAGAAGTGTTTAGTGTGTGTCAGTAGGGCTGTCACCATTACACATTTAAGTTGACTATTCATTGTCACTCAAATAATTGCGATTAACGATTTAATTGTGTGTTTGGCGTTGTTGAACATGTGAAGCCTTTTAGGCTTCGTAATAAGATATTGCACATGGGGCGGATATGACAAATAGCTGAAATATACAAAGAAATTATTGACATAATTAATAATTTTATACATGTAAAAATTGCAGAAATAGCTGATCTACACTTGTAGATCAGCTATTTCTGCTTTTTTTAATATTTGAAAATGTGTGAAAAAAAAATCAACATGGAAACGATTATGCGAAAATAAATGCGATTCTCCTCCTATAATTTGACAAACCTCTGTGGTGGGTGGTGAGGCCAAAACTGTCTGCCCGGTTCTCCTCAGTGGCTGGAGCAATTAATCTGAATTTGCACTCAGCCATTGACCATTACCATGTGCACGGAACTGCGAAGCCCGTGCACATGGTTCGCGATGGGACGTGTGCAGGGGGGGGCATATCCTCCCACGGGTATGGACTAGTCTCAAATGATTGCGATAAGATGATCATGTAATAATTGTGACAGGCCTATGTGTGAGTCTGTCTTTGTCGTGGTTGTGCATGAAGGCATGCTCAAGTGTCTGTCTTTTGTGTTTTTTTGTCACCATTTGTTATTGTGTTGGCTTATATATTTTATAGCAACAACAAAACGGGTCAATCATCAGCTAAATAAAAATACCTCAAAATTGTGCTCAAGTACAGTGCTTAAGTAAATGTACTTAGTTACTTTCCACCACTGAGTGTGACACAGAGTGAGCGAGCCTATAGTCAGATTGATTTCACTAATAAAGCTCTTGTGTTTGTGTTGGCCCCTGTAGTGGCTGAGAACCTGGCCCTGCGAGGGAAGTATTCTGTCAACCTGGACTCTGAAGTCAACGTGAAGGTTGGACCAGTTTATGACTATCAGCTACGGAAGTTTCAGGTAAGATAGTAAAAAGAATAATAAAAACTTGGTTCATCTACCATTGGCTTGCCCTCCACTGTTCTAGTATAGTTAACCTGCTGGGACGGTGGGACTTTGAGTTCTTTTGCATCATGAGCCAGTGTTATGAGTAGAGTTGAACGTAATAGAAAATATATTGTATACATACTTGGTGGAGGTATGCCTTTAACCTCACTGTGATCAATTTAACCCATTAACCCATTAAGACCGGGAACGCATCTGTGTCATTTTAAGATGTATTTGGCTATTAAAAAATAGCAGATATACAAACTCATAGTGCGGCCACGCTATGAGCTTGTATATCTGCTTTTTTTTTTATCGTTAAAATGTGTGCAAATCTTTGAATATATATATATATATATATATATATATATATATATATATATATATATATATATTTTAGAGCAAACATTTTTTATTACAATCTTTGCTTCTGGGGGGTCCCTGGAACAACATATTTTGAGATGGAGGTCCGCGGCCAAATACATATAATGTTTGGGGGTCCTTGACATGAAAAAGGTTTTAAGCACCACTGATATAGCAACATATTTTTTTTTCAGAAAACTGTTAGGATTTAGAAGACATTTGTAGAATCCCCCAGAAGCAAAGATTTGAGTTACAAATGTTCACTTAAAAAATATATATATATATTCTGATTTGCACACATTTTCACGGTTAAAAAAAAATAGCAGATATACAAGCTCATATGAGCTTGTAGATCTGTTATTTTTGAATTGCCAAAGAAATCTAAAAATTACACATGACAAATGACAAAAATGACGCTTAACGGGTCAAGACCTGAGGCTGATTCTACAAAATGTTTTCTAAATCCTAACAGTCTTCTGAAAACCTTATGTTGCTCTGTCAGTGGTTCTCAATCCCCCCCCCCCCCCCCCCCCAAAATGATATGCATTTGGCTGTGTGGTATATCCAGGACCAAAAGTAGTTATTAAAACATGAGAATATTACTACCAGATTATTTTGTTATAACACATTGGTTTAATAATAAGCAACTATAGGTTAAAGAAATTGATGTCTCACTCAAAGTCCACTGTGCCAGCAAAAAGGGACTGAGTTTGCCTAACAAAAGACTAATCAGTCCTCACATTTACATTGAAAGGTGTGATGAGTACATCACCTGATGAAGCTCCAAAGACTGAAATACTTTGATCAGGAAAACAGATGGTGGTCACCAATGTAAATAGCATAAATCATGAGTTCCTCTCTTTTACTGATTTCTGGGAGAGCAAGACAGTTGCTGGAAGCTAAAAAGCAAGTTTGTAAGTAAGTAGATAAGATAAGTAAGATAAAATAGAGTTGAGTTGCAGTATCTTTCCCTGACTGTGAAAAACCAAAGGTCACCAGGCTTAAGCATTTAGCTCATGTAAATTAGCTAATGTAAATGAGTCTAATCATTAGGTTGCAACTTTTTCTAAAGTAGACTTAGGATGAGAAATAGTAAAATGTGAGATCCTTTAAAAAACTGTAAAATAGGTGAATAAAACTTTGGTGATAATAGTCATGAATTTTTAATTTGATATCATGCATAAAGACTATTTTTAGTGTAATCATTTTAATTCTGTTTTATTTTATTATTCTGGGTTAACATAACATATTTTTATGCTGTTTGGACATTTCTTGAAGTACATGAATTGTGGAGTAATGAATGAATTATGAGTTTCTATTTTTAAAGTCATACCTTTGCAAAATAACTGATGTAAAGATATTGTTTTAAAGTTTTGTGCTAATTAATTTCTTTGAAAAAACCTGCTGATGTGAGAGGTGGAGTCAGATGCAGTTTACCTGACAACGTTATTGGCTGGTGAGAAAGTAAAGAAAGTAAAGGCGTGTCTAAGTCCATTGTTAAAGAAATGGAGGTATACCTACTGTTCAGTATAAAAGGTGTGTTTGTTGTAATGTAATTTGCGCTATTCTTATTTGACCCTGAATGGTTTTGCCTCTGTGGCAATAAGGATATTGTTATAAACCCACTTCTGCAACCGGAGCTTTGTTCATCATTATAATACTCAGGAGATAATACCTGTTTTTGTTGGATAAACTTAGATCAGTTACCACAGCTGCGGACCCCCATCCCAAAATATGTTGTTCCAGGGACCCCCTAGAAGCAAAGATTTGAGTAAAATATGTTTGCTTTAAAATTATATATATATTCAAAGATTTGCACAAATAGCAGATCTAAAAGCTCATAGCGCGGCACGACTGACGCGCTATGAGCTTGTACTGTATATCTGCTATTTTCCTTAAACCGTGACACACACACATAATAGCTCAAATCTAAAATGACACAGATGCTTTCCCGGTTTTAATGGGTTAAAAGCAGACAAGACACAATGAATACACAAACTCCACAAAGACAATATACTGTACTGTACCAAATGAGGTCAAATAAAAACCTTCCACCTGTTGTCTCTGGTTCTGGGCGCATGCCAGGGCAGGGCAACCAAGTGGACTGGCAGGTTTATTCTCACCGAGGCAATGTCAAGTCAAGTGAAAATGAAAGTGACTGTGACATCTGATCTGACAGCATAGTAGTAGATGAAATGTTTTCTCCTTCACCTTTCACCTACAGATGTGGAGGATTTTGTCCTAGGGGGTCCTCAGAGTTACTACAGGGGGTCCGCCAAATCTTTTTTTGTGAAAGGGAACATTATCGCCAAAAATAGCAGATCTACAATCTCTGAGCTTGCAGATCTGCTATTTTCGGAGAGTCGGTGTAGAGGGAAAAAGAGCAGACCAAGTACAGAGCCAACGGTCAAGTTGACTAAATATTGTGGGTTTAAAAGGTTTAACTATCTGAAAATACACATTAGCATGAATCCAACTATCTATGAAGTCTATGAAAAAGTTTAATCTGCAACACAGTTTTACACAATATGTAGGCTAGTTGGGGGTCCCTGCTTCATCTCTTTCTCAGCTAAGGGGGTCCTTGGGCCGGAAAATGTTGAAGACCCCTTGCACTACAGTATATTACACCATATCATTTGAGCCTTTTGGAGATGAACGAGTAGACATGTTGCTGTTGTCACTCAGTCACAAAGAGGCAAATGGAACATGAAGGAATAGTTAAAGTTATAACGTTTATGTCTGTTGTCTCCTCTCAACGAGAGAGGCAATTGCAACGATATCCAAACTACAGTAATAGTGTATGTACGTCCATCTGCTTGTACTGTACCGTGTTGAAATTAAATGAATCTACATGGCCAGAAGATGGCAGTGTGTCCTTTGTCAAGTTATCCAAACTCACCTTAATGCTTTACCAGTTGTTGCATACAGCAGGGTTCTCAAAGAGGGGGGGGGGGGGGGGTTCCAGGGGGTCCCCGGGGGTCCCCAGCTAAATTAGTTAATATAGCATCACAATCATTTTAACCACTTTATCCACATACCCACCACTATAACCACTATCTTAACCCATTAAGGCCTGAGGTTCCGATTCTACAAAGTTCTCTGAAACACTTATGTTGCTATAATATCTGTGGTTCTCAAACCTTTTCATGTCAAGGACCCCCAAAATTATATGCATTTGGCCGCGGACCCCCATCTCAAAATATTTTGTTCCAGGGACCCCCATGAAGCAAAGATTTGAGTTAAAAATGTTCGCTTAAAAAAAATAATATATATATTCAAAGATTTGCACACATTGCTCACGATCTTTCAAAAATAGCAGATCTACAAGCTCCTAGCACGGCACTCGGTGCTGTGCTACGAGCTTGCAGATATGCTATTTTTGAATAGCCAAAGAAATCTAAAATGACACAGAATGATTCCAGGGTTTAATGGGTTAATAGTTTGTCTATTAAAAAATAACCGATTACAAGCTTTTGTTTGTTTGTCTTTTTTACACAAATCTTCTCTTCTGGGGGTCCCTGGCACAACATATTTTCATGGGCGTCTGCGGCCAAATGCATATCAATTTGGGGGTCCTTGACATGAAAACGTTTGAGAACCACTGGCATATAGTATCTATAGTTGTATTTCTCGATATGCGCTTACACACATTAAAGGAATACATGGAGATCAGCTGCAAAAACTAGATTTGAGATTATGAAATTATCCTCCTTTGCAAATTGGGAATCACCAATAGCAACTCTTACATTAAAAGACGTCAGTGGTGTAAAGTAACTAAGTACATTTACTTAAGTACTGTACTTAAGTATAGACTTTAAGTACTTTTACTTTTCTGGAGTACTTTTACTCAAGTAAATTTTGATTACCGGACTTTTACTTGTAAGGGCGCGCTCTCACCAAAAGTTGGCTGGCCGCTGTTAAACGCAGGTTGTGCGCGGCCACAGTTTTTTGCAGCCAGCGGATTAAAAAAAACGCTGTGACGCACCTGTCACTCACATTCAAGACCGTCCCCGTAGCCCGCACCGCCTGCTGCCTTGAGCACCATGGTGCTTCCTGAGTCTTGGGACGGTCCGCCTTCAACTCACCCGATTGGACAGAGGGGGAAAATCAGCTCCTGCCTCCAGCAGTTTTCTGCTTCCAATGGACAAATCGTGTAGAGCAGATAAACGCAAGGTCTGCGCGACAAGCGGAAAAATCCACTCTTGCGTGAATCCACGCATTTACATTGACAATGCATTGGCAGATTCTGCCCCAGAGGTAAAATAAAAGTGCGGTGAGAGCGCGCCCTAACAGAGTATTTCTGCATTGCAGTATTGATACTTCTACAAAACATTTGAGTACTTTTTCCACCACTGAAAGACGTAAATCAACGCATCATTCACCCTTCCTTTCCATAAACACCTGTTGTTGTGCTTTCATCTCAGACGTTCTGCGGCGTGCCAAAGCGTACCATCCTCCTGGACGACATCGAGGACATGGGCGACGAGGAGGACCTCCAGGACCACCTGGAGATCCACTTCCAGAAGCCCAGCAACTACGGCGGAGAGGTGGAGAGCATCAAGTACGTCTCCACCGGAAAGAGCCTCCACGCCTTCTTCACTGAGGACAAGGCTGAGATGGAGGCCTAGTTTACAGCTTTAGATGTTATTAAAGGCTGCTAATTACAATTATGCAAACATACACTGGGTCAATAATTGTATAGTAAAAATGCAACCTAAAAAAAGAATAAGTCAATAGTTTAATAGCATTAATAAAGGAAAGATACATTCTGACTATCTGGTAAGAAATGTGTTATGTGTTAAACAATGAAAACGTAACATAGGACGTATATAGTATGACATTTAAGCTCAAATCTGTAGCTACAGGTGTATGCGCTTATTATTTGACAGGAAGAAAAAATGAATTGTCTTTGGACAGTAAGCTAGGTATTTAAAGCCACATTTTTGTTGCCCCCTTCAAATACTCTCAAACTAATGGATTTGTCAGGAATGAGAAGTCCAGGTTTTTCTTACAAGTAGAAGCACAAAATATGTTGCAGCTAACTCCATTTTGACGCTTTCGCATTTTTTTCCCATAAATCTGGGCTATTGAACACCCTTTACGTCTGTGTGTTGGTAAAAAAATATTTAACCAATGAAAAGCGCTTCTGACCAGCTAACTCCATTGATCCTCAAACTTTATGCTAAACCAGCTAACTCCACCAGAGTTAGCTGGTTTTGCTGACTCCAGGCTCCACCCCCTTTTGACCTCCAACCTCATTGTGAGCTTGGAGGTCCATTCAGCTGTTCTTATGAATGATGAACAAAACCTCCTAACTCCACTTTTTTCTTTTGGAGTTAGCGGGTTCCTGCCGGACAGCAGAGATATAGAACTTTTCTAGGTATATTTAACTATCTTTGTGATTTTTCATATGGTGAGTAATACTATACAAATACAACCGAATATTATTTGTCATGTACTTGTGATTCTCTACACATTAATTGTAGTTGCAGTGGACAATTAAAGACCTTGTTACTTCAAGAACCCTACTGTCTGTCTCCTTCCACTACCATTAAGCCTGTCACACTGGTGCATTGGCTGGGAAGATGGCAGAGCCTGAATACGAGACCCGGCTTCATATATAAAGTTAGTATTATTATAATATCATTTTAAAAGTTATAGAAATTCATTGAAGGATTTTTTTTTTACAATGGGAAGAAAACACGTAATCACTTAAACTCAGTGGTGTAAAGTAACTAAAATTGAGGTACTTTTACTTTACTGGAGTATTATCGATTTTCAATACTTCTACTCCACGACATCTCAGTGGCAAATATTGTACTTTTAGGGCGCGCTCCCACCGCACTTTTATTTTACCTCTGCATGGATTCATGGTCTTCTACATGGTCTAATCCACGCATTTGCATTGACAAAGCATTGGCAAATTCCGCCCCAGAGGTAAAATAAAAGTGCAGTGGGTGCACGCCCTTACTCCACTACAATTATTTGAAAACTTCAGTTAGGGCGCGCTCTCACGCACTTTTATTTTACCTCTGGGGCAGAATCTGCCAATGCATTGTCAATGTAAATGCGTGGATTCACGCAAGAGCGGATTTTTCCGCTTGTCGCGCAGACCTTGCGTTTATCTGCTCTCCGTGACTTGTCCATTGGAAGCAGAAAACTGCAGGAGGCAGGAGCTGATTTTCCCCCTCTGTCCAATCGGGTGAGTGGAAGGCGGAGCGTCCCAAGACTCAGGAAGCACCATGGTGCTCAAGGCAGCAGGCGGTGCGGGCTACGGGGAGGCTCCTGAAAGTGAGTGACAGCCAACTTTTGGTGAGAGCGCGCCCTTAGGGCGCGTTCCCACCAAAACATGGTCGGCTGCTGTTAAACGCAGGTTGTGCTGTTAAACACAGTTTTTTGCAGCCAGCGGATTCTAAAAAACGGGAGTGACGCACCTGTCACTCACTTTCAGAACCCTCCCCGTAGCCTGCACCGCCTTCTGCCTTGAGCACCATGTTGCTTCCTGAGTCTTGGGACGGTCCGCCTTCGATTCACCCGATTGCTACTATATATGTCTATGAAATTAATTCAAGGACCCCAACGGAAACAAGTCCGCAAGGACTTTTTTGGTCGGACCTTTTAGACAAAAGTATGATAAATGTAACTGTTGTTTTACATTATTTTGCCTAATTTTTTTTTCAATCAACCAATCAATGGACAGAGGAGGAAAAGCAGCTCCTGCCTCCAGCAGTTATATGCTTCAAATGGACAAGTCGTATAGAGCGGATAAACGCACGGTCTGCGCGACATGCGGAAAGATCCGTTCTTGTGTGAATCCATGCATTTGCATTGATAAAGCATTGGCAGATTCCACCCCAGAGGTAAAATAAAAGTGCGGGCGCGCTCCCACCAAAACATGGTCGGCTGCTGTTAAACGCAGTTTTTTTGCAGCCAGCGGATTAAAAAAAAGGGAGTGACGCACCTGTCACACTTTCAGGACCCTCCCCGTAGCCCGCACCGCCTTCTGCCTTGAGCACCATGGTGCTTCCTGAGTCTTGGGACGATCCGCCTGTGACTCACCCGATTGGACAGAGGGGGAAAAGCAGCTCCTGCCTCCAGCAGTTATATATGCTTACAATGGACAAGTTGTGTAGAGCAGATAAACACAAGGTCTGCGCGACATGCGGAAAGATCCGCTCTTGCGTGAATCCACGCATTTACATTGACAAAGCATTGGCAGATTCTGCCCCAGAGGTAAAATAAAAGTGCGGTGGGAGCATGCCCTTACTAGTTACTTCGCAGATATACATTTTTATATTATAAAACATACATTAACCACTTTAGCCGTATTTTATACATGGGCTATTTGAAAATAGCCGATCTACAAGCCCACAACGTGTCACATCGTGGCAAGCTGTGGGCTTGTAGATCTGCTTTTTTCAAACATTTTCGTACTTTTACTTTTGGTACTTTAAGTATATTTTGATGCCAATACTTTTGTACTTTTACTCAAGTAACATTTTGAACACATGCCCTTTACTTAACAGAGTAACCAAGTATTTCTACATTGCAGTATTGATAATTTTACTTAGGAAACAATTTGAGTACCTTTTCCACCACTGCTTAAACTCTTTATACCTTTTTGACCAGGGTGCCTGCCCCCAAGGGCTATACTTGGTCGTCTCCTTTTTCCCTCTACAGTCTGCACAAAATCTGCTATTTTGGCCGAATGTTCGCCTATTGTGACATGGCCAGAACAGGGGCGCTAGGGTTCATGTGTCATATAACACATTATGTCCCGTTTAAGGCCTCTAGGTGGCAGTGTAATACCAAAGTTCCAACAGAAATCTAGACTTTTATTGCAAATGCAAGTCACCTGCAGTTCTGTGTGTACTTAAAGCTGACCTTCATTTGCCCCTTTGTAATGAACACATTTGTGTATTTAACAAGGAGTCCTCTAAACAAGACACCAAGGCTTTGACTTTGTAGCGTATATATGTTACCAGTCTGTACAGTCATATTCTTTCTATATTGAGATGCACAATCATAAATCACAGAATGACCTTCACAGACTCGCTTCATAATTGAAAAGCTTTAAAAGTGCACCATTTAACTCCAATCACGGCAATGCAATATCTGTCATTGTAAGAGTGTAAAACGACGTAAAATGTGCTATTTTGTCCAAAATGTTAAAAAAAATAAGCAATGTAAGTAATGTACATTAAGTAAAGTAAAGATGATTTGAACATGTATGCTGTACATCGTTATCAGACTTAAATTTACCCTTCAACAAAATGATTGGAAATACAGGTTTTGTAGTAATTTGTAGCAATTGTAGAAATATTAGACCTTAATTGTCAAATGTTCAATCATGTTCTAATCATGTATACTTTACATGACTTAAGACTGTTTTCCAAATATTTTATGTTGTAACATTTTGGACCAAATAGTACATTTTACATGGAGGTGCCCAGTCTGCCCACTCGCCCTGTTACCCTGTTGATTCTCAAACTTTGTGTATTTGGCCACAGACTCCCATCTGAAAATATTTGTTGTGCCAGTAATGTTACACACTGCTGTCTGCTTTGTTCCCAAAGTGTCACGGTTTGTTTTCTAGCAAGGAGCTGGCTCACTCTTTATGACATCGGCCAAGCGGCCATATTGGCAGTGGAATGTTTCTACTGCTTATAGCTGAAACATTATTATTACAATTATTTTTGATTTCTTGTCCACCTTTGGAGTTACAAACTGGCAAGGCAACTACACAACCCACATCTCTACCAAAGTGGTCTTGCCCTTTAAGGCAGTGGTGCTAACAGAGAGATTATTCTGACACTAATACCATTAAACAATATCACTATGGCAATCTCCACAGATCGAGAGGATCTTCTGCTTGCTTCATTTATTTGGCAAAGTTTCCAGCCACCAGGCACTTCCTCAGGTCTGAGCATTATATTAGTGTTACTTATTAAGCGGTCCATGGAAATTAAGGAACGAAACGTGCATCTTTGAAACTATGGTTTAACTTTATTTCCATACAATTGTTTCATTGGAATGAAATTTTGGCAGTGCAATCAGAGAAAAACAAAACATTTCAGCAGCAATGAACTTCAAAGGAGTTGTATGCATTTTCATGGCAATGATCATGACATAATTTATCATGCCATGAGGACAAGAAATTGGCCTTCCCAGCCTTTCACTTACGTGACAGTCGTCTATTAGTGTGCCAGGAAATCAAAAACCGAAATCTTGGCCACATTTTCACTGATTATCTCCATGGTGATAGAGATATCTCTAAGCAGTGCCGCAAACTTTATGGTCAGGCTAATATGCTGCTTCGCAGGTTCAGTATGTGTTCAGATCCTGTCAAGTGTGCACTTTTTAAAGCATTCTGCACTCCCATGTATACAGCTTTCCTGTGGTGCACATACAAGAAAGGTAGCATGCGGAGGCTTAAAGTGGCCTACAATGATGCCCTGAGGATACTACTTAAGGTCCCTAGATGGCAGTGCCAGTCACCTGTTTGTGACGTGTGGAATCCACACATGTGAGGCTCTCCTAAGGCACTCACCGCTCTATTCTCGAGCACTTCCCCCCCCCCCCCCAAACCACGTTAAATACCGATAATGGAGCTGCGCCGCCCCAATAGGTTATTCTAGCACCTGCTCTACCCGTCACCATTATGCCGACGCCGTTATTTGCGCATGGAGGTGTGCCCGTGGGCATGTTGTTGCTATATCCCCCACATTGCCATTCTGCAGACACACATGGGTACGGCTTGGGGAGGGGGGATAGTGGAATCTAATACCACCCGCCGGTTTCTAAAAGCACCTGCCAAGTGCACACAGACACTGCAATGGCTTTGTGCGTTGGACCATGAGCCGTGTTGCCAGCCTTGGCGAGAAATAAGCAACCACAGGTCTATGAAAACAAAAAGAAGCAACTATAAGGCCACATGAGAACTTCAAACTACTAACTAGAGCTTTCATATCCCCTAAATATTTCAGCCCGGCTTGACTAATAATTGACAAATTAGGCCCAGCCCAGCCCGTCAGTCATTTTTCTAAAGAAGCCTTATTTCTCATTAAATCTTGGTAATTCGTTAAGAACAGGAGTCATTCTACCCTATTCCAACAGTCTATATTTTATTTAAAAAACAGCTTGGAGCAAATAGGGCTATATAAATATATACACTGCCCCATAACCATTTAAAAAATGATTATGGTTATTCTATGAAATATATGTTTCATAGAATAACCGTAATCATTTTTGCGATGGAGAAATCACATCCAATGTTACCTTCTACTGCCCGCTGCCTGTGCTCTCATTTGAAGAAATAATCCAACATTTACTTTGAGGTGAAAAAGACATGAAGAAAGCTCAATAGTCTGAAGGTCCATTCTATATGTCATGTTATGGTTTAAACTTTAAAGGGGGCTCTCTGCTGCTGCCGTCATGACAAGACCGCTGATTGATTTGACCTACTTTTTCGTTGCGCTGCCCTGTTGATTAATTATTTGGCATCAGCTGTGTAAGAATATATAACTATTTTAAATGGCTTTCATATACTCTTGGGGATCTGAATATGACAAGTTGCTTATTGTGAACACAATACGCTACAAATTAATTAATATATGAATTTATTTGGATTTAAAAAAAACGTCGACCCGGCCCAGCCGGTGCCGACGGGCCGGGTCGGGTCCCGTTGGGTTTGGGCTAAAATCTTAAGCACTTAAATTTTTTATGAGATGATCAGATCATCTAGTGTGATTTTCATTTTGGCTGCTGTCTCGTTAAACCCATGCTGCGGGTGAATATTATATGATATATTATATATATTATTATATTCCCCACGTAAACGCTGTCATGTTTACTGCATTAAAGGTTCTCAATCTTTTCAGGCCATTGACCCCCCAAAGAACCATATTTGAACTGGGGAGTGGGGACCCCCCCATTTTGTTTGACTCGGTTCCACAGATAAATATTGTGAAAATAGCAGATCTACAAGCTCGCCAGGCGTTGGGTGCTCCATTGTGGTCTCGACCCACAGGTTGAGAACCACTGCATTAAAAGCTCCAAGCAAGTTACATGTCTAGTATGTTGTTGACCACGTAATGTAATGTTTTTGGTTTAGTGTTAGGCTACTCCGTGGCGCGCGCGCGCCTCATTGTTTATGCTGTCCAAAATAACAGATCTGTAAGCTGTCGACAGACATGACGCAGCGCCGTTGATAGCTTGTATGTCTGTTATTTTGGGTAGGTAGGCGACGCACATACGCATCGCAGCAATGTGTCTGGGTTTGAGAGGCTTTGATTGATGTACACTTAAAGTTTAGCTCTGTTCGGGATTACTGAACAAAGGTGGATGATGAAAGATAACGGGGACAATATGGATGTACAGTAAGTTAACTTTAACTGCGTCACTTCAGAGGAAACTATGGAGCAACTTCAGAGATGTTTACACACCCCTGGAATCCATTAGAATGGTGGAAATAGAACGATAACAGCCAACGTGAGTACATAGGCTATAGACCTTTCCTAAAACTTTCCAATTTATTATACCCATGTGCTACTGTTTGTCTGTGTACCACGTAGGAGCGTTGTCGCAACATGATGTAATTAATTATTTGGGAGCAGCCGGTGTGTACCAATAGTATAAATATTTTAAATGGCTTTCATATACTATTCCGGATCTGACTAATATGACAAGCTTATTGTGAACACAATAGGCTACAAATTGATATAACATTTTATTTGGATAAAATAAAAAAAGAGAAGGAAAACAAGCCCAATGCGGCTTATAATAATCAGACCAGGCAACAGCGCAGACAGTGAGATAGGCTAGAGCATATATTGGATCGGGGATGACGGCTAGCACAGTCTTCTCTTAAAGGCAATGGCTTCTGGCACGGTGATTGGTTTTATCATTGTACCGCCCAAACCACACCTATGCATAATGTAAGGGGTAGCTCAGGTGTTTGGCGGGTGAGAGGGGTGCCACAGAATACCGAATTTTGCGGGGAAACGCCTCTTGCCTAGTCCGAAATCCGTAATTAGTGGTTTGTTCAAATCTCACACAGAATACGGCCCTCAATGTATGGATTCATGTCTCGCCTGGATGAGTCCCGGAACAGTATTATTGAGGATATAGTCAATCCTGGGAAGAGAAGAGCTGTCTCCGGTGCACGTCCAGGCTGCGTAAACACTGGAGAGTCAGCCTCTATTTATTGATTGTGTTTTTTTTATTTGTTGTGTGATGATTTGTATGTACTCTAATGGACCCCCTATGTGTCTGGGATAAAGTTTGAATTGAATTGAATTTCATAACTATTTACCTACAACAGTATCACACATCTGGTCACAACGACTGTATTTTAGAGGATTTTGTCAATTCAATTAGGAAAGAAAATGTATGTACTCAAAAATGTATATATACTGTCAATCAATATAATTGAAAAAGTGAAAAATGTATTCACTGTGTAAATACAGCCTATACTGCACAGTATATTTGGTTGTAAAACACCATATTTCTCCCACAGTGTAGACACATCAGAGTGCAATTTATCATTAAAAGTCAAATGTTTGTGCTCAAGACAAAGTGTCACCAGGATGCTCACAGTATAAGCAATTTAAAGGTTTCCACTAAAAAACAAGACTGACGTGTTTAAATCCTTTTTACGAGGGGTTGATAAGAGAACAAAATGTTTCATTGTGTGGCCATATTTTTTATTGCAAACCGTCAAATTGTACTCTGATTGTTTCCCAGTGTTCCTCACGATGTCTTGAAGGTGATCAGATAGTCAGGATAAGCGCCTGCATCGCAAAACACCACGTAGATTAATGGATTCAGTGGGTCGTCCACTGCACAGTCATGCAGGCCTGCGCCCAGGTTACCGGGGTTGAGAGGTGATGGCTCCAACATGCCGCTGGTCCCTTCGCAGGGTTTCCCGACCAGGACTCGAGCATGGTAGATGTACTTGAAGCCATTGGCATCAGGGTTGGAGTAGGCGTCTTGTAGTGAATACCAGGATTCTTTGGCAAAATAGGTCCCATTACCATACGCAGTGGCTGAGAAAACAGAATTAAGAGGAAACTCATTAATATGATGAAAATATGTATACATGTGTGTGTGTGTGTGTGTGTGTGTGTGTGTTGATTATGGTTTATGACTATGTTAATGACTATGGTGCTGACTATGGTGCTGATATGTTAATGATTATGGTGCTGACTAAAATACTATGCTGTTGACTATTAATGACTATGGTGCTGACTATGTTAATGACTATGGTGCTGACTAATGCTGACTAAGTTAATGATTATGCATGGTGCTGACTATGGTCCTGACTATGTTCATGACTATTTACTAGATCTAGTATGCATACTATCTAGAATGCATACTAGATCTACAGTAGTATATATACATACGAGATCTAGTGATATGTATCTGTGCATTTGTGCTCATACAGTACTGTGTGTGTGTGTGTGTGTGTGTGTGTGTGTGTCAGAAAGACTTCTTGTGAGCTAGTAATAAAGATAATAGAAATTCTCAGCACCAACTAGAAAACTAGCTGTCACAGCTACATCTTATGTGTGAAAGAAAATATGTAAATATAAAACATTATTATAATCCAGGGGGCTAATTTAGCATTTCTCTGGTTTTCTGGAGTTCATGTCAATGCGCGTTTGTGCCGTCAGGGCTGATCCACTGTACTAAAGTACACCACTACCTACCATTTCTACCACAGAAGCTCCTGTTGAAGCCGCTGGAGTTGATCTTTTGGCAGATGGCTGAGGTCGTGCCGTGGTAGAGGTTCATCTCATTCTTGTTGTTGGGATACCTCTTATCCAGCAGCTGTTTCCTGAAGGCGTACCGCTGCCACTGGTCTATATTCTGGATCCTCTGGATCTGTGGACATTAACAGAGTTATATTGTACAATGGTATTAGTGTTAGAATAAACACTCAAGACAGCAGAATATGTCAGCACTACTGCCTTTATTGTTGTTAGTAGGAATAAACATAGAAGCACCCGAATGGGTTCCCAGATTGGTGTCAGAATGACTATTGTGAATTATGTTATAACAGAGGGATTAAACAGACTGACACTGTGATTTTTAACCTGTATCGTAATGTTCTATTGTGAGACGGACATATGACATTCAGAAATAACACTTCACAATGCTGTCTTTGTATGTTTACCAAAGGTACTGTAAAGTGACACCAGCCTACAGTGCGTAAAGTGACGCGTTATGATAGAAACAATACAATTCATTTAATTTAAGTGTTTAAGGCTTTATAACGACAATTCATAACAAAGTATACCCAAACCTAACTAAAGTATATATTACCTTGACAACTTGAATGTTCGGCTTGATACCAGCTTGTGGACTTTGGGATGTTAAAACGAATTCTGTCTCAACTTTCTTGTACTCTCCTGAGGTTGGAGCAACGTCAACAATATCCATGTCCTTGTTGCCCATCTGGGTCCAGGTTGGTGGAGACTGTATGACACCTGAGAGAGAGGGACATCTTAGTACAATGAGAACATTCTGCCTCAGCTACATGTTATATACTGTATGAAAGGCACTACAATTAAAATTAACATTACAGAAATATTAACTAAATATAGATCATTCATGTATGTTTAATAAATATAAATAAAACTTAGTAACAATTGTAGTTAAAGGTAGGGAAAGTCATTTACTTTGGTTAAAATAAGTGTTAAATAGCTCTATATTCTGATAGTACTCATTGATAGAGTGTTTGTTCAGTAAAAGGAGTCTCCATGTCTCTCCAGCTCTTTATTAAACAGAAAATGCATTTTCAGTGCTCTCTCCTGATTGGCTTAAATTTTGTCACCTACCTGAAAATGTACTATATTCTGTTTACTAAAGAGCTGGAGAGACCCCTGTGACCGAACAAACGCTCTGTAGCAATGATCACTATCAGAATATAGTACTTTAACCTTTTAACAAAAAAAATATAAATACCAAAAAATATCACTTACCCTACCTTTAACTATTAATTGTTATTATAATCATTAATAATAAATAAACACATTTCTACACAATGTACCTGTATCAGAATCGGCCTTTGAGGTTCTCTTGACCCTTGTGATGGTTCCTGTAGCGTCTGTGCGCTGCATGCTCTTCAGATCCACGGTGTACGTTTGGCCCGAGTGGCTGTAGGTGATGCTGGGCCGCCTGTCGCACAGCGCATGTTCCAGGTCTAAGCTCACGCTCTGGTCCAGCGCTCCCCAGGCCTCGCCCACCGCCGCCTCCCAACACACCATCTCACAGAGCCTCTTCTCCTCCTCCTGCCTGCTCTCTCTATCCTTGGCCTTTTGGAGGAACTCTCTGATCTGCAGGACGGCGGTCAGGACGTCGTCCTTCTTCCCCGAGACGGTGGCTTTGTCCGGGGCCGACACGAGCACGCTCACCTGGCCAGCGGTGGAAAAAGTACTCAAATGTTTTACTCAAGTAAAAGTATCAATACTGCAATGTAGAAGTACCGTACTCTGTTGCAAGTAAAAGTCCGGAATTCAAAATTTGCTTGAGTAAAAGTCAAAAGTATTGGTATCAAAATGTACTTAAAGCACCAACAGTAAAAGTACTAAAAGGTTTGAAAATAGCAGATCTACAAGCTCACAAGGCGTCGTGATGCAACGCCTTGTTAGCTTGTAGATCAGCCATTTTCAAATAGCCTATGTATAAATTAGGGCTATGGTGGTTAATGTATGTTTTACAATGTAATAATGTATATCTGCAAAGTAACTAGGAACTAAAGTTTTCAAATAATTGTAGCGGAGTAAAAGTACAATATTTGGATCCGAGATGTAGTGGAGAAGTGAAAGTATTGGAAATGGGAAAATCTCAAGTAAAGTACAAATAACTCAAAATCGTATTTAGGTACAGTACTTAGTTACTTTACACCACTGCTCACCTGGCTCTTCTGGCTGAGATCCACAATGGCCTGCTTCTCTGACTCCAGCAGCAGGGGCAGCTGGCTGGAGGACAGGTCCTGACTGTGGCACTCCTCGGATATCAGGTCGTCCATGATCTTTTTGACTTGGGCCAGGCTGGCGGCAGAGCAGCCCATCACCTCCGCCTCCATGGTGGGGAAGGACACGGCTCTGCAGGCGCTGGACAGGCTCAGCGTGTTCAGCTGGGTGGATGTGGAAGGGTTGGCCGTGGCTGGTTTTGACGTTGCGGGACGGTGGTGTACCTTTTTGGTCCCTGTGGGAATAGTTTAGTAGACAAATATGTGTTATAAATGCTGGATCGGCTATTTTTAAATAAACAAATGTAAGATTTGCTTAACTGCTTATATAGATAGATAGAGAGATAGATAGATACTTTATTAATCCCAGAGGGGAAATTCAGATATAGAAGAGGAAGTCCGCACACTGTTGACGCTCCAGCGACCACAATTCTATTTAAGGCTCACAGCACACAACGTTTCCACCCCTTCGGGTCTTCATCAGGTATGAAGAGTGCAGACATAGGGAGCAAACAATTTTTAGAAAAACAGTTCATTTTTAGAAAAATAGAAATTAAATTCATCTTTAGAAAAATAGAAGTTCAATAAATATAGAAATTCATTCATTCTAATTCATTTTTAGAAAAATAGAAATTCAATTCATCTTTTGAAAAATAGAAATTCATTCATTTTTGTGACATGTAGTGACATAATGCAGCACAATACAGTTTTAAGAGGCAAAAAAGCCAATGGACTAATTATAGGCAGTACATGGGTGTTTTTGGGATCCCAAAAAAGACACATTAGGAATAGAGCAATAGTTTAGCAGCTCCAAATAGACATCACTCAAGGCCTAGATGCACAAATCAAATAAGTGAACGAGTACACACATATGGTACCATAGGGAAGGCATAGACAAAAAGACGTATAATAAAGAGAAAAAAAGTTAAAAGACAAAAAGCTATTACACAAAATGTTCTTGAAATGAAACTGGGGTATAAAGAAGGTAGATAGGCCCCCTCGAGGAGGTGATCAGAATCGATTATTACTACAACGAGAATCCTTCTATATATATACATTAAATACCATGGCCCCTCATGGGCTGAATGAGGAGTTTGACGTTAAACCTTTTCTGTAATAGCTTGATTTAGGTTGAAAATCTGCAAAGTTTAAGTTTAAGTAAACTGTAACTTAATGTAAACCTAACGAGTAGCATATCTCTAAAATGTCATGTATGCTGTCCGGCAGAAACCAGCTAACTCCATTTCTCCGCTTTTGCATTTTTTTTTTCATAAATTAGTATATTGAACACCCTTTACGTCTGTGTGTTGATTAAAAAATATTGAACCAATGAAAAGTATTAAAAAGAGCTTCTGACAAAACCAGCTAACTCCATTGGATCCTCAAACTTTCTGCTAAACCAGCAAGTCCACCAAAGGGGGGTGGAGTTAGCTGGTTTTGCTGACTCCAGGCTCCACCCCCTTTTGACCTCCAACCTCATAGTGAGCTTGGAGGTCCATTTAGCTGTTCTTATCAATGATGAACAAAACCTCCTAACTCCACTTTACATTTTGGAGATTTCTGCCGGACAACAGAGATATTAAAAGAAAAATGTATTTGTGACTATGATCAAATGATTTCATATGTAAAAGAAATGATAAAACCATAGTGGTATGATGTGACGGCACTGTCTCCTGGCCTCATCATAAAGATGTATTAACTGTACCTGAACTGAGATCGAGGGAGGTGTTGGTGCTGCTGACAACAGCATCCGTCTTCTCCTGAGTGATGTCAGCACTAAACACCTTGACCTTCACTGGTCCCACCATGCCTTCACTGTTGATGGCTGGGATTGAAGCCTGTTTGAAAGTGAAATATCCCTTTAACCACTTAAACCTAGCCTGGTAAAGCCCCTCCCTCCGGAAAATCTAATTTCCATTTGATTTCAGGAAGGAGTCTGGCATGAGAACCTGTGTGTGTTTTTGACTGTGGGCTGAAGTTGGGCGGGAGTAATACCGTTGACTGACAACCCTTTCAGCCAATCAGCAGTTCCTTTTTACCACCTCCAGATCAATGTGACGCAACAGGACTTTTGAAAGGGCCATGCCCAAAATCGGTTGCCTTATTCGGATACATTCGTGTCACTGCCCGCCCCTGCCGGTTCTCTGAAATTTTATTTTTAAATAGGCTCTGTCATGATTAATTGACCACATATATGAAGTTAAACAATCTAAAAGGTGAACAAATTGAGCTGGTCACATCTTATAAATACCTGGGCATTTGGCTAGATGCCAAACTCTCATTTAAGGTTCATGTGGAGAACCTAATAAAAAAATTAAGAGGACAAATTGGCTTCCTTTACAGAAACAGGTCCTGTTTTTCTTTTACCAGCAGAAAGACTATTGTTCAATCTGTAATAATGTCTGTATTTGACTATGGGGATATACTGTATATGCATGCTTCACTCTCCACACTGAAGCCTCTGGAAGCAGTCTACCACAGTGCTTTGCGTTTTATTACTGGCGATGATTATTTCACCCATCACTGTATTTTATATGATAAAGTGCGTTTTAAAACCGAAAACCAAAAACAGCAGACAGAAAACAATGTCTGCCGTCGGCTGCACTCGGATCTGACTCGGATCCATTCGGGTTCACTCGAACTCGCCACCTGATTGGCCAACTTTTGCTGTCAATCACAGAACGATGGGCTTTACCAGGCTAAGGATGCTGATAGGCTCGTCCACTTGGTGGACGGCGAAAAAAAGCCAAACAAGCCCTCATGCCAGACTCCTTCCTGAAATCAAATGGAAATTAGATTTTCCGGAGGGAGGGGCTTTACCAGGCTAACTTAAACCCTCTATACTTAGTAAACGAATACCTAACTGATCAGGATTGACTCTGTACTTGGTCCGCTCTTTTCTTCCCTCTACGCCAAATCTCATTGCTGAAAACAGCCGATTTACAAGCTCACCACGGGTTGCGTTGCGACGCCTTGTGAGTTTGTAGATGCGCTATTTTTGGCAAATATTGGCCCCAGATAATCCACCTTATTCCTGAACTTCTCCAGGGCGCCGCCATTGTCTCTTACAGGGGGCGCCATTTAGTTTTTCTCTGTATGCTGCTTCATTCAATATCTGTTCACTTCCTCCCTAGTAATAAAGTGAGCAGGTAATCAGTGTGTTGCCAGATTTAGCAATGAAATAAGCGGCCAGGTCTATGAAAACAAGCCCAAAAGAAGCAACTAGCTCAGTTTTACCATTTTAAATCGGATATTTGAAAATACCAGATCAACAAGCACACAATGTGTCACATTGTGACATGTTGTGAGTTTGTAGATCTGCTACTTTCCAAAATTTTAACAACACAAATCTTGTATGGGGGTCGCTGGCACCACATATTTTCAGATGGGGGTCTGCGACTCTGTGGACATATTAATCTGGTGGTCCTTGACATGAAAAAATGTGGGAACCACTGGTTTAAAAAACATTAGAAAGCAAGCCCAATTAAGCAACTACACTTTAAAGCAGCCCCAAATTGCTTATTATAAGCAGACATGGCAACACTGGTAAACAGGAAACTCATTGATATGGGGCTCCCCACCTCCCCTACCTGGCGATGCCCACAGTGGGCATGGCCATGCCCACAGTGGGCATGGCCAGGCCTACAGTGGGTGTGGCCAGGAATAAGGTCAATAGGGATGCTATGGTTCAAGTGGTTTAAGTGAAAAGAGATTTGAAAATTATAATCACCATCATGATCATCAATTAAGTCTTGTCAAGACACTATACTTTATATCCCTAGCACCAATTTCTACTGTACGTATACGCTCCTCCTTGATTTTAGGTGACTAGAACAACATTATTATTATTATAATAAAACAATTATTTAGTAAATAGCAAAAGTGTAGTTGTGTTTCACTATTCAAAAATGATCATATTTTCTGCATTTGTTGTAAGTCCCTTTGGATCAGCAGGATCAATACGTACTGTTTATGTACATACGGGTGTACAAGTGTGTGAACTTACACTCTGGTTTGACTTCCACTGGATGAAGCCCTGCAGAAAGGCTTGGAGGATGGTGTCCTGTTGGATGACTATGTAGATGAGCTTCAGGACAGTGGAGGCAGTAGAGGATAGATGGACTGTGATGCCCTGCAGGATGGCCTCAACGCAATCCAAGCCTGACACGCCTCCGGCGCCTGCGGTTAACAAGGAGAGGGAAGAGTACACCAAATGTATGATGATTCAAAATGTCTCTTTTGTTTTCAGAAAGCTTGATGTTCAATTGATGACATTGTCAACATTTTTACCCACTGAAAATTCCATTCATACTTCAAAATGAATGTGCTTCTACGTGTTTAGTTTTTTAAATTTAATTTCCACTTAAATTATTTGCTCAAAGAATCAAAGCTCATTTAATTACATTTCAACTCCATTTCTGATTTTATTTAACTATGCAGTTTAATAAGTTGGGATGTTACATGTTTTGCAGGACCACATTGGAAACAAGTGATTACACTTTTGTATGTGTTTATCTTGGCTTCAAGTTATATTGTGATTACTTGTATTTATGTGACCAAAATCAAGTATACAATATATATTGTGAATATAGGTTGTTTGATATTGTTTCAAAACCAGCAATATCACCAGGGTTGGTTAGGCATTTCTCTAAGAACAGTGATATTCCTTCCCAGGGATAATTTGGTATTTCTCTACGACTAGTAATCTTTCCAGAGGGAATATGGGCAGACAAAGAGCCCCATGTGTCCTGGGCTGTGGTATAATAACAATATACCATGGCCTGTAGTGAGTTATTGCTTAACCCATTAAGACCTGAGGCTGGTTCTACAAAAATGTCTTCTAAATCCTAACAGTTTTCTAAAAAACTTATGTCAAGGACCCCTAAAATGATATGTATTTGGCCGCGGACCCCCATCTTGAAAATGTTTGTTCCAGGGACCCGACCAAAAATAAATATATATATTCAAAGATTTGCACAAATTTTCAAGATTTTTCAAAAATAGCAGATCTACAAGCTCATCGTGACGCGCTATGAGCTTGCAGATCTGCTATTTTTGAATAGCCAAAGTATAATATATGGCTATGGTTGAATAATAGTGCCTACCAGTTCCCACAGCAGGGAAGGACAACGTGGTGATGGCGTTCTCTTCGCAGCGTTCCAGCACCTTGCGGACGCGTGTGGTGGCGTCCGCTGCGCTGTGCGGCCCCACCATGTGCAGGATGAAGTCACACTGCAACGCTCCGCCACTCGTCACTCCAACCTGATCACCTTTCAGGGGCCCTTCAGACACAACCAGAGGGCAGCAACCAAATCACATGGACAGAAATTACAGTGCATTTTTACATCAAAATCAAACCCACTTCATGCAGACAGATTAGATTAAAAACCATGTATATTCAAAACTCACGGATGTTTTGGCATTCTTGTTCAACTGAAAGCCCAGCTGCTTTGAAAATGGCTCCACTGACACCTAAAATGAAAACAAGTGGGTTCTTAAGGTGGCATTACACTACAAGATAATCGGGCTAAAAAACAACCCTCCCGAGTATCAGGGGGGCGTGCCCTACCCCAGCCTAGATCGGGGGCGAATCTCTGGCATAAATATCGTCTAGTGTGGGGGTTCAAAGATCCAATCGATAATGTCCATAGATAGAGAATCTATCCCAACCTGAAAGATGCTTATTAAACTTTTATATAACTTGCCTGGTACCATTCCATGCTTCATCTTGTGGTGCCGTCTAAAATTATATTCCTTTTGGCTTGCAAGCAGCCAAAACGTGTGTAGCCGATGAAACACAACAGCTTTGCATTGATGACACCATGCAGGTAAGATAAACACATAGTTTCCTCTACATATTCATCTTTAAAAGCCCTGTTTTCAGCACTGTCACATACATATCCGCTTTATACTTTTGGATAGTGTGTCATTTCTCTTGTTAACTATAGTAGCAGATTAATGTTTAGCGATCTCAAGCAGTCTGTCTCTCTCCACAAGTAGCAGAGCGCAGATTATTTTTCGTCGCGCAATGGTGTCGAGAGGTTAATTAACATTATGCGATTCACAAGACCACAAGTGCCGCGGATCATACAGTATGAGACACGTTGTGAGCTTGCAGATCAGCTCTGACGCAATGCACCGTGTGTGTGTGCGTGTGCGTTGCGAGGAGAGGCGAGGAGCAGCTCAGCAGCGTAGCTGGCTGTCGGAAAAAAACACACTGAATCGATTCTCCACAATTGCCAGTCAGAGTATGCATGCTTATAAAAAACTTTAAATATGAAAATGTATATGAAAATGTACGGATTGTAATGTGTAACTTAATTAATATCAAAATAATATAGGTTACCAATATAATAATATCTTATATCATTATAATTATTAATGATTAATACTTTTTTTCATAATATTTATTATTGCTGTGTTCGGGCAAGCCCGAGAATCTGGATCTTGTAGTGTGAGGTGCCCCCGATTTTTTTAATCATGTAGTGTGTGCATGTTTAAAATAATCTGATAAGAGAATCTTGAAAGATTATCTTGTAGTGTGTGATGATACCCGATTTCAAAATCGTTTAAGACTGAAAACATCTTGTAGTGTAAGGCCAGCTTTAGTCATGTCTCACTGTGTTAGATCTGCATATGAGCTACAAGTTGTTTAGTATTGTCTGTACACAAGAGGGCAGTGTACCAACCTCCTTTCGAATTGATATCAGCATTGGTAGTATTCACGATGCCTTTGACAGAGTCCTGAGTGATGTCACCTTTCCGCACTTCAACCCTGACACCGTGGATCTTAACTACAGTGGAAGGAAAATAGATAAATAATTACATAATGGCGATGATGATGCCTTTTTTTGAAAATGCGATACAACAAAAAAAATATTCAAACCTTGATTTGGAGGTAGATCAGACTTGGTGTTTGTTGATGCAGCTGTTGCCTATTAAAGACATCACATCATGTACAGATTGCAGAAAATACAGGAAATACAGAAGCGAATGAGGAAAGTCACAAATTCTTCAGTAAATAAATATGGATAAATGATTAGATTCATAGATTCATCATAGAAAAAACGAAAACATTTATAAATGTGATTCTACTGTACCTGACTGACACTTTTTTGAGGTTGTTTGTTTTTGCAGAAAACATGCCTCATTGCGTTAAAGATCTTGTCTTCAAAGGCCACTACAGAAATGCTCTTGAGGCTGGAGGATGCAGCCTGGGACGTGTGGTTGTCCACTGCTTTTAGAATGGCCTTGAGACAGTCCTCAGGGCTAATGCTACCTCTACCTGTGGCAATACAACAACAATCAACAATCAAAGAGAAAATAAATTATGAATACGAATGATGTACAGTACCTACTGAATATTCTTATTCAGCAGTGAAATATAAGTATAACTGAGTGGGACTATATTGCCTAAATATCGCACAGTTGCATAGCTTGAATATAATATAATGTAACAGAAGTAACACCTGTTTATACAGTGCAAGAAAAAAACGAAACAAAAAAAGAATCTCATACTGTATATTGCAATATGACAAGATTACAACAATTTATAGAGACTGGACCTTACATGTACAGTATGTTTTATATGAATGATGCAGTCTTCCCATAAGAGACTCATCCTTTCTGGAAAATTAACTGGTATGACAGTATATATTACCTGTGCCGATGGTAGGAATGGCAATGGTGGCAGCCATTTTGCTCTCACAAAGCTCAAGTACTTTCTCTATGGAGGCAGTGATACAGATGGCCTTGCTGGGTCCAACCATCTGAGCTACATGTTTACATTTCAGGTTGCCACCGCTTGTTAGCACCACACCATCAGCTTTCTGGGCACCTGAGAAAACAAAATGTCATCACAGATAGAGATTGTGATCGCTGAATTTCTATGCTTTTAATGTTCATGTTAATGTATGTAAAGGAACGTGTCATTTAATAATAATAATGATAATAATAATAATAATAATAATAATAATAATAATAATAATAATAATAATAATTAATAAGCATAACTTTGAAACAGTTTCTCTACCATGTTTGTTGCATTCATCCACAACAGATTTCCCTGCTGCTTTCAGGATGGCTCCGGACACACCTGTCCAACACAATGTGAAACAATCCATCAATAAGGACGCTTGCTTCAGATGGAGTGAAGCAACAAAAGAAGGTTAGATGACCACAAGAGCCAAGTAGTGTTAGAGGTAAGAACACTTTCAGCACACATTTCAAAAGACGTAATTTATGATCACCAGTGTTCAAATTCAGATCCTGGTTCGTAGAGTTCACTATGATGTCCGCGGCCTCCTCGGTGATGTCACCTTTCTTCAGAGTCACGGTGACTCCACCTATCACTAGTTTGAACAAGACAACAATCAGGTCCGCTCTTCATTAGTATATTCAAAAGGCCTTACATAATAATAATATTAATAACGTTATCAAAATGTAATTACCTTTGATGTTTGGGATAGGTGGTAGTGGTGGAGATGAAGCACTGTGTGGAGGCAGAATGGCTGATGATGTTTTGGGGATATTTGTTTGATCGAATCCCTGTTTGATAGACAAGAGGATTAATAGTTAAACTGTAACACATAATATTCCTCTCCGAATGTATAAGTCCAGCAAGGCCTGGAAATAACAATACAAAATAACAAATCAATAACAAAGAAAAAAAGGCAAGGAATACAACCGTACCATGCCCTCGACAGCTGACTTGAATTCTTCCACAACTTTGGCATCAGAATCTATCATGTGGATGCTTGTCAGAACTCCATGGCCCGTAGTGATGAAGTTTAGGATTCCCCCCACAATTGCTTCACAGCAGTCCTTTAGAGGAAATCCAAATGTGCCACATCCCAGTGCTGACATGCCAATGGAGACACACTGGTTGCTCTCTGCTTGCGCAAGGCTTTCATGGACTGCAGTTTGTAGGTAGGTTGCATGAAGACTTGGCATGCCCTTCCCCTGAACTGGGATCATTGCATAGATAAGTTTCTTGCATTTGAGGGTGCCAGGGTTGGTCAGGACAACATCTCCTGCTGTAAGACTCTGCTTCTCCCTCTGAAACTTGTTAATCACCTGCTTTATCTCTGGCCCTCCAGATTGGAGGAACTGTTGTGCAATGGGGTTGTCAAAAGCCAGGCTGCTCATAGGGCAAATCAAGGCATCCAATGTATGCTGGGAAATATCACCCTGATTGAGGGTCAATGTGATACATCCTTCTATATCAAAGCTGCATGGCTGAGTATTTGTAGTTGCTGGTTGTGACAGATAGAGTTCACAATGCAAAAGTTTCGCCCGAGCGGTCAATATCAGCGTATTCTTCTCCAGGATCTTGGCCTCGCCTGCTTTGGAGTACATAAGCTTCTCTGTTAGTATCGTACCGATTAAACGGGTCACCACATCTGTGGCTTGTTTGATTTTGTCACTTGGAGCTTTGACTTTCAGGCAAGGTGATGCTTGGCTTTTAGAGGGCAATATAGTCGCTCCCAAAGCCTTGAGGTCAGAGAACATCTTGCGAGACTGGACAAACTCCAACTCCTGCAGTGATTTCAACGGGACATCTTCTGTCACTGGCTTCTTGTCCTCCAGGTAGGCCTTTATCTTGCTTAGAACATCTGTCACCACACCAGAGAATCCACACACCTCAATCTTCTTCCCTGTGAGTTTGATGCTAACATTGTGAGAGTTCTGGCTGGATTTAAGATCTTTGTGAAGTGCTTCTAAAAACTGGTCCCAATGTTCACCTCTGACAATTTTAACTTGTTCGCCAGAGATTTCAATGACTTCATTTTGTATGACTTCGCGCAGTTTGGCTTCAGCTTTCTGGATGTCAGCACGATCGCCACGGATTTGAAAGGACTCCTCACTGGGGATCAATACGGCTGTTATGTTGCTCTGAGCAAAGTGATCCATTTGGAACTTCTTCAAGTCGAGTGACTTAATGAAGTTCATCAGCTGAGGGGACATGTCAAGGGTTATGGAATCCACACCCTCCAGGGCTTTGTTCAAGATCCCTTCCGCAGTGTTCACCGCGTTCCTCTGACCCTTAAGGTGAATGGAAAGACTTTCGTCATCTTTGGACAGCACCATGTTGGTTTCCATTTTGCCAGAGGCGAGATCCCAGATCAGGTCCAGTTTCTCCTTTGAGTCCAAGTGGATTTCTCTTTCTGCAGTGTCTCTTTTGATTTGGAGGTCATCGCCAGTCTTCTTCACCATGTTTCGAACCTTCTCCGCCACTGTCTTCACTTCGTCTTGCGTGCCCACGACCACTACCTCAGAGGTGCCCGTCTTAAAAGAGATGCAGGATTTAGTCGTGTTGAACTCAAAGCAACTGTTTTCGATTTCTTGCCAGACCTCAACCTCAGCAGGCAGATGTTCCTCTGTGTATCTATTCAACTGGACCTGAGCCTCACTCTGAGCATCCATTTCCCACGCGGGGCCCTGTCGTAGCATGCCCAAGGTGTCCGCGTCCAGGGTCATGCTGAGCTCCATCTGAGGCGTCTCGATGTCCATACTGATCGAGACACTGGAATGGACCTTTTCGAGTGCAGATGTGAAGGTCTGTTTTTGGGACTCGTTGCGACTGATGAAGCTGAGGAGTTCTGCGCTGACAGGGACGACTGTGTTTGTTGCGATATTTGTTTGGAGAGACATTCCTCCCGTCAAAGCCTTCTGCAGGCTACAGTAGAATAGCTGAGCTTTGAGCTCCTTGGAAGAATAGTAGTGCTTCTGCTCTGCCACCTTGTAAGCAACTGCAAAGAATGACAAAGGCAAACAAAATGTATATCAAAACTATGAATAAATATAGTACATCATAAATGTGGGCGACAGAATGCACCGTGAAGTGTCCTGTAAAACTGTTGTGGAGTACTAACTTCTGTTACATGATACATGTTGATTGAGTCTAGGTTTGAATTGAACCATGCATCTATGAATTGAACACCCAGTAGGACATAAGTGTATAGCTATGTGCCGGTAGAGGGTTTTGTTTAGTTTATATTTATTTATTTAGAGTATAGATATGTGTAATTTTGTTGTGTGCAGCTGGTGTTTAGTTGGTTTTTCAACGTGTTAACCCATTAAAGACCGGGAACACATCTGTGTCATTTTTAGATTCGCATTTTTGTTTTAATTATGATTATTTTTTGCAAATATTTACAAAATGTCTTCTAAATCCTAACAGTTGTCTGAAAAACCTATTATGCCATAATATCAGTGGTTCTCAAACTTTTTCATGTAAAGGACCCTCAAATTATGTGTTTGACCGCCGATGCCCATCAAAATATGTTAAATAGTATTTTACACAACAGCATACAATAACAATATTTGCATCATATTTTCATCAGCTTACCATCACACTCCTCGAATGTTATAATGGCACTCTTGTCTTTGCTGACCCAGCGAATGGACTTGATATCACCACCTCTACTTCTCTTGCTGGAGAAGTAGAGGTTGAGGTCCTTCTCTGATATTGTGCTCATGTCCCCCTGGACAAACACAGAGTCTGTCATCTCCAAACGATGGACCCCTATCTCTTTGTCCTGGAGCTTCTTCGAGGAACACTTCCTCATGAAGTCGTTCACATCTGCAGACATGGAAAGAGCATTTTCACTCCGATATAATTCACACCTTCATTGACGATCGTTAAGAGAATGTCATTATTACAAAACTACACATAATTATTATTATTCACATTTTCGTCATATATGAAAATATCTCGATACATGAGGATTTTGTTGCAGTGGGTCCCAAAATATATATATATTTGTCTCCGCCGGAGGCGGAGAGTATGTTTTCGCTTCGTCCCGCCGTGTGTTCACCTCCCTCCTAGCCAAGCTAACATTGGTCAAGCTCCACGTGACACGTGTCAATATGTTGACACCAATGCCTTTGATTGGCTAGAGCAGTGTCTATCAACCTTTTTTGTGCCAAGGCACACCTGGCATAGCCAAAAAATCCCAGGGCACACCTAGATATACGGCATATATAATTATATATATATATATACGGTATATCTATATACACACACTAGGGGTGTGCCGATTTTCACATTTCACGAAACGATACGATACGATATTGGGCACACAACTTCGATACGATTTCGATACGATACGCACTTTTTTATCATGAAAATATATGGGGGAGAAAAAAAGCAAATGCAAACAAATATTTCTGTTTTTGCATTATTCAGACATGCAAACTTTTCAGCTTCCACTAGCCGTTTTGAATCCAAATAGGGCAATAGTGTGACACCTGACCCGAAAAAAACAGCATGTTGTCACCCTTTTCACCTCGGGGCTGTTTGCATGCCTGATTATTATTATTGTTTAAAAAAAAAAAAAAAAGATCTTTTTTTTTTTTTTCAAAATGATTTTTTTTCAAACCTCCTTCAAACGGCGCGGCACGCCTCAGCAGTAGCCCCGGCCCAAAATTGGGACGTTTGCCAGGGTTGATATACACTGGGCTAGAGGGACGCATGACGAAATAAAATCCTATAAATAGGTGTGTCACTTCAAAAAGCCATTTATGTTTTTGAAGTGAGGTAAGACAGGATTAATCAGTCTTGATTGGAACAGTACCTTCCAGTACAAATCACCCGTCTGTGCGTGTGTGTGTCCCTCTGAGAACACCTAACATTGGTCAAGCAAAGGCGCAGAAGGCCAAAGCTAAGAAAGCATACTCATCTACAACAGTAACACAGAAGAGGACTATAGAGTTGAATTGATCCCACAACAAGGCCGAAGTCTTAATACTGTAACAATTGGCCACCTTGATCAAATACATTATGTAGCACTAGAGAAAACTGACATAGATCAAACACACCAATCAACTGCTGAAACTGTTCAAGACAATGAAGATGAAGAAGACAGACAAGCATTTGAACAAACCAGTCAATTACGACGACTCCCATATCTATAAATATGTATTTTTCTGAAAATGAAGAGAACCTTATATTTTTAAAACAAAGCAATATTGCCTCATCAAACTTGGTATTGTGACTTTATATATTATCAGATACTTGCATGTGTCATTATATTATCACCACTTCAAAATCCAATACAAAATCCAGCGCAAGTGGAGTTAGGAGGTTTTGTCCATCATTGATAAGAACAGCTGGCAATGGATCTCAAAGCTCACAACACATCACAACGCATTGTGAGCTTGGAGATCAGCTATTTATGGTGAGCGCCATCCTCATATACTAAGTATATATCAAGCTGAATTCTGTACTTAAACAACTTTTATTTTAACATGCATTGTAAACAACCATGGATCTAACTGTTACCACTGTTGTTCTTCTACAGTTGAGTGCAACAAACAATTCTGCCTCAATACTCAATCATGTATTTAACAAAAGCAATCATGGCACACCAACAATAAATAAATGGCATATAAATACACAATACATTCATGAAAAATAGAATCTGTAGCCTATCAAATCTGTAGCCTACTGCACTAACAATAACAACCACAGTTGAATTGACCAATCATATACCTATCAATCACACTGTTGTGTGTTGTGTGTTGCGTGTGTGTGTGGTGGGTGTTTCTTAGTGCTTTAGATTGTCATAAAAGCTGTGAAAGTCTTTTGGCATGATCTCCTTGAGCTCTTGGAGATGTTTGAAACAAACTCCTGCACACACTCATTCTCTGACCATTAACATTTAAAAAGAAAACACGAGCAGATGACCTTTGTGAAGACACCCTTCTCCTCTTTACTGGGGTGACATCTATCAAACCTTGCACATACATTCTCTTCTCTTCCCAGTTTATGTTCTCCCAAAAGCATTGAAAAATCTTCTCCCTGTCTGCCTCATACAGAGCAGAGCTTCTCTGAGAGCCTGAGAGGAGGGGGGAGTTGTTTGTTTTTGACGGACAGTTTGAGGGTCCAATGGAGTTAGGAGTTTTCGTCAGAGGCGCTTTTTAATACTTTTCATATGTTATTATTAAAAAAAAAATTACACAGATGTAGAGGGGGTTCAATAGCGTTGATTTATGAAAAAAAAAAAAAAAAACTGAAAATGGAGTTAGCTGGTCCCGGCTGGACATCGACGATATGACACATTGCTTCAAGAAGATTTTTTTTTAGATGCAGACACTACATATTCAGTCGCCCCTGCAGAACACCAAAAACCACGCGCATTCTACCAAGACGACCCGTTCTACCAAGACGACCCGTGCTATTAAAATAGCACGGGTCTGCTGGCGGAGACTTGTGCTCCGAGGAGCACATTTTCTAGTTTAACTTTAAATTTGATCAGTGGAAAAGGTACTCAAATGTTTTACTGCTATGTAGAAATACTCTGTTACAAGTAAAAGTCCGGAATTCTAAATTTACTTGCGTAAAAGTACAAAAGCATTGGTATCAAAATGTACCTAAAGTACAAAAGTAAAAGTACTCATTATGCAGAATGTCCCATTTCACAAGTTTTCAAATGTATAAAATTTATAAAAATCCTTAGAAAATAGCAGATCTACAAACTCACAATGCGTTGCATTGCGATGCATTGTGAGCTTGTAGATCGGCTATTTTCAAATGGCCGAAATGTACAAAGGGCAATGTGAGTAATGTATGTTTCGTAATAATAATCAAAATCTACAAAGTAACTAGTAACTAAAGTTTTCAAATAATTGTAGTGGAGTAAAAGTATAATATTTGCCTCTGAGATGTAGTGGAGTACAGTACTTGAGTAAATGTACTTAGTTACTTTACACCACTGAATTTGATCATACAACTTTGCACCATGTATTCATACAAAAATACACCCTAATTTTAGCAAAATATTACTTATGCCTACCAACGTCTTGTTTGAAGGTGACCACTATTCTGTCTCCATCATCAAGTGTCTCCCAGACATGTTCAGCCCAGTGGCTACAGCTCCTAACGTATACTGACACATGGGTGCAGATGCAGCCGTCATCAAACCCACTCAGGACAAAGCGTCTGGGATCCAGGTGCCCCTCTGTAGACCGGTCATCGCAGACGACCACCGATATCCCGTGGTCGTGTACCGTCTTGGCGCAGACCTTCTCCATGTCTGAGAGGGGAAAAGTAGAGGCAGGAATTTATTCTGTGTTATGAAAACTAGTCCATACCCGATCGACACATCCGTAGGGGGATATGCGCACATGATCTGGCAGCCCGCGAGGCGATATTCTTTCACACAAAAACGCTAATTAACAGCTGAGATTGGGTGATATCGAAAAACGGGCTTCGCAGTTCCGTGGGCATGGTAATGGTCAATGGCTGTGTGCAGATCAATTGCTCCAGCCACTGAGGAGAAACCGGGCAGAACAATGTTGGCCTCACCACCACGACACCATGCACCCATGCACTACAGAGGTTTGTCAAATTAGGATAGATAGATAGAAGATCGTTGCATGCACAGTGGAAAATTGATGAGTGGCTCATAATGGACAGGCATTAAATCAAATTCATGTTCAATTAAGCATGTATGAGAACAAATGAAACTAGACGCGTCGCAATTCAGGGCAATTGCAGAGTGTGGTTGCGCCGACGCGAGTCGCAGGTCGCTGCCGCCGGGACTCGAGGAATACGCTGGGAGGAATACCGTCGGAGGCTGTGCCAATTACATTGTCACATAACTCCTGAGATCACTTGCGTTTCATTTTGAGAGGATTGATCCCCCCAACATAAGGTTTTTGCATCAAACGGTTACATTTTGAGCATTTGTAGCGCCCCCTATGGATCAAAGTGGAAATGCTTTTGGGGATTTGTTGAATAAACCACCCTTGACATGTGATTCAAATTTAGGATTGACTGGACGTTTCGTTCGTGATTTGTGGCCTTTTTTGTAAAACGGGCCCCTTCCGCTAACTTTGGAAGCCATTTACGGACGAACGGTATGGACTATCTAAATTCTGTTTCGGTCCAGATTATTGCATGGGTCCAGAGATCATGTGTACCGATTTTTGTGAAATTTGACCAAAATATGTGGGAGGAGGAGCTAAAAGTGTGTTTTGAAGAAAATTCAAAATGGCGGAAAATCTATCCTGACACAAATGGGCGTGGCCTATATGGGGAGATGCGTCATGACCCAAGGAATCTAGGGAAAATAAATTTTGATTTTACGACCTACGGTTCAAGAGTTATAGGCCA
The DNA here is from genome assembly GCF_963280865.1 of Gymnoscopelus braueri. NCBI lineage: Eukaryota > Metazoa > Chordata > Actinopteri > Myctophiformes > Myctophidae > Gymnoscopelus > Gymnoscopelus braueri. Next base: position 47,415,588 of record NC_137618.1, on the reverse strand, counting down.
AAACGTAAAGGGGGCTGTTATAGCGCCACCATGTGGCCGATTAGTGTAATTATTTTTTCAATAATTTCGGACTAAATTATAAACCTCCCTTCCAAATCTGGTAACTCTAGCTCTTACGGTTTCTGAGAAAAAAATACTTGAATTTGAGTTTTTTCACTTTTCCATTAAAGCGGATGGGGAAATTTAATGCACTAATAAATCAATATCAATTAAACTATTTAACCAATCTCAAAATACAAGCGCACGATTCCCGGTCATGACGGTCATTTTGACATATGGCACGACATTGGGGGATAAAAACTGTGGGAGGAGAGACGGTCTAAACTAAAGTTTATCTCCATATAATAAAGTGCGAGGATTACTATAGTCTGGTTGCCCTGTTAGGGCAACCACACTAATGAAACAATGACAAATGAATAAACACATCTAATAATGAAATTACACCAAACGTTATACTGTTGGATGCTAAACATCCACATAGTCATTCTAGTAGTCTGTTTTATCAAATCAATCAAACCTTTAATGTAATGAATGAAGCATGGCCCGCAGTGGTGTAAAGTAACTAAGTACATTTACTCAAGTACTGTACTTAAGTAAAATTTTGAGGTATTTTTTACTTTACAGAAGTATTTCCAATTTCCAATACTTTTACTTCTACTCCACTACATCTCAGAGGCAAATATTATACTTTTACTCCACTACAATTATTTGAAAACTTTAGTTACTTAGCAGATATAAATGATTACATTATAAAATTAACCACTTTATCCCTATTTTATACCTAGGCTATTTGAAAATAGCCGATCTACAAGCTCACAACACGTCGCATCACGATGCGTTGTGAGCTTGTAGATGGGCTATTTTCAAACATTTTACTTTTTTTTACTACTTTTACTTTTGGTACTTTAAATACATTTTGATACCATACTTTTGTACCTTTACTCAAGTAAATTTTGAATTCCGGTCTTTTAGGCCTACTTGTAACAGAGTACTTCTACATTGCAGTATTGATACTTTTAGGGTAAGGGTAGGGTAAGTGATTTGCTTTGGTTAAAATAAGTGTTAAATAGCTCTATATTCTGATAGTACTCATTGCTATAGAGTGTTTGTTCAGTATTAGGAGTCTCCTTGTCTCTCCACCTCTTTATATTTTTTATTTTTTTGATAATTTTATTTTTTATTTTTCAAGTAAAGCAAACAGGTGAGATCACCAAAGCACACAAAGAGGCCATACTCAGGAAAAACCAAGACAAAAAAGGAAAAGGAGAAAGAAACTGATAATAATACACATACACACATGTAGACATACAACAACAACAAAAAAAACAAAAAAAGGAAAAAAAATAATAATACAAAACTCGGTCAGACAAACAAACTCACAAAGAGCTAAATAAATGAGACAAGTCAAACAATAAACATGCATACATGCATTAGATGGAGACATGCATACATGCATTAAACAAAAAACACAACACATAACAAGCAAAACATTCAATACGATAGAGACACACGGGGACTACAAATTTCACGCCCACTTTTGAGACAGCGCCGCTACTCGAGGTCCGTTAGAACGATGAACTGCAGCTGCCAATGCATTCCCTATGAGAGGATATGAAAGTTAGCCTACTTTTTAAATTATCCTGCATTAACTGAAGACGATATTGATTTAAATAAAAATATGTTTCCAAATGTATGGAGTGTCTTTGTCAACATATCTTCTTGTTTTCTTAATAGTTGATGTGTTTCACATTTAATTTGCCACTTTAACGAGTTACCCATAATGTTAACACAGCAGAGGGTAGACAGCAGACAGACAAGTTGTAGCATTTCAGTGACATCACTGTCTTTACGAGCGCCGAGCGCCGACCAGTGGCGTACCCACTGTAGAGGCAGGAGAGGCGGTCGCCTGCCCAACTAAGATCTCGCCTCCCCTAAAAAAAAAGAATAACCCGAAAATGTGTCATTGCGTGCTTAATGTCCTCAAAGTCACGCATCCAACAAGCTTTGAACTGAGCAGATTGGACCTTCTGTTCCAGAGATAATGACCAAAACCTATTGAAAACGGCCACTTTCGCCAGTTTTCTGGGTATTGAAAACCTCAAGGGATGCGTCCGTGACGTATATACCATGCGACCACTTAAACTCTGGATCTCCGATGCTAGCGGTTTTGACATACTGATGGAGTATATTATAGTATATTGTGGGTAGTATATCGAGATGAAAGATATGGGACATTAAAAAGGACAAATTAAACAAATGGGACAGATTATTAGAACACCAAAAAAATCGCTACAGCCTCAGTAGTTAACCAGTGAAATGACGGTATTTTACAATGCCTCTCATAGAGATTGCATTGAGAGCTGCAGTTCATCGTTCTAACGGACCCCGAGTGTCAAAAGTGGGCGTGGATTTGTAGGCCTTCCGCTTCCGGCCGTGTGTCTCTATATGGACATCCACATGAACAGAAAAGAAAAAAAGTACAAATACAAGACAGGTACAGACAGGGACAGACCAACACGAGACAAGCACAAGACAAGCACAGGACAAGTACAGGACATGCATTTTCGTTTCAGTTTCAGTTTCATTTCCAATTTTATCCAACCAGGACAGAGAACTCAATCAGGATACAGATTAAACAAGTGAAATTGGAAGTGATGACACTAAGAAATGAGCAGACAAAATTGGAACTGGAACACTATACAAATTAAGCTTAAAAATGGGTACTTTCTCCTGATTGGCTGAGATTTTGACACCTAACGAAAAATGTATTTTCTGTTTATTAAAGAGCTGGAGAGACGGGGAGACACCTGTTACTGAAAAAACACTCTATAGCAATGATTACTATCAGAATATAGTATTTTAACCTTTTAACAAAATACTTTTTGTTTTAACCAAAAAATATCACTTACACTACCTTTAAGTAAAACATTTGAGTACTTTTTCCACCACTGTGCATGGGTGTGTGCAATTTATATGATCAGACACTGATGGGAAACATGCTGTTCAGTTCAAAGATAGCATAAGGTGATAGGCGGAGGGTAAGAGCTATGAAATGAATGTTTCGATGGTCAAAGTTTGATAGTCCGAAAACCATTTTACCTGCATGTTAAACACATTGTTGTTTGCCGACAACATGTAAAAGTAAAGACCAATACCGTACCTGTTTGGCAGACCCCAGGCTGTAACATAAATCATATTTTTGATTAATGGAAGTTATGTTCAAGATCAGGGAAGTAAAGCAGGGAATGAAATCATGTGATAGCTAGAGTCAAATAAAGGAACCTTCTCATTGGCAGGTCTGTTTACCAAGTTTAGTTTATCTTTGTCAGGGCGAGGAGGAACAGGTGGTTTGGATTTCTTCCTGACTGGACCTTGTTGTATGTTGTCTGCTGGCACTTTGACTTCCAGCTCAACCAGTCCATATGGCTCTCTGAAGTCAACACAGTGCTTTCTTTTAGACATCACTTTATGAAAGGCTAAAAGGAAGAAAGAAAACAGCAGTGGTGGGAAAAGTACTCAGATGTGTTACTTAAGTAAAAGTATCAATACTGCAATGTTACAAGTAAAAGTCCGGAAATCAAAATTTACATACGTAAAAGTACAAAAGTATTGGTATCAAATGTACTTTAAGTACCAAAAGTAAAAGTACTCATTATAGGGCGGCCATAGCTGAGTGGTTAGTGAGCCCGCCTAGGGAACCAGCTGGCCCTGGTTGCCCCAGGTTCGATTCCAGGCTATCCCAGCATATGTGCCGATGATATGAAATTTGTCCCTGAGCAAGACTCTTAACCCCAATTGCTCACAGGTTCTCATTGGAAACAAGACCGCAAGGACTTTCATGAACGACCTGTTAAAAGGAATTATCCTTATTATTATGCAGAATGTCCCATTTCACAAGTTGAAAATGTATTTAAAAAAATGTATGTATAAAAATAGCCGATCTACAAGCTCGCAATGCGTCGCATCGCGACACATTGTCAACTTTTAGATCTGCTACTTTCAAATGGCTGAAATATATGTAGGGCTGAAGTGGTTGGTGTGTTTTGTACTAATATTCAAAATCTACAAAGTAGCTGGTAAAGTTTTCAAATAATTGTAGTGGAGTAAAAGTATAATATTTGTCTGAGATTTAATGGAGTAGAAGTAAAAGTACTGAAAATTGGAAATACTTCAGTAAAGTAAAAAATACCTCAAAATTGTATTTAAGTACAGCACTTGAGTAAATGTACTTAGTTACTTTACGCCACTGGAAAACAGTTAGCCTAATATTAGCCTTGGAGCAAGACTACTGTATTATTTTTGTGCTTTATTGATGGTTCCAGAGTATTTGATAGAGTTTTCATGCAAAGTTATTTATGGAATTGATTGATAGAGGAGTTCCAAAATACTTAGTAAGAATATAGTCTTTGGTATGCCCGTCAAATGTTTCAGGTAAAATGGGGCAATTACATTTCTGAACCATTCCATGTCAGTAATGGGGTCTGCTTGGGTGGCTTTTAAAGTTGTTTAATGTTAAATGGGTGCAACACTGGCTGTCTTGTGGGTGACACTGTTGTCAATCATCTCATGTATGCTGATGATTTAGTTATATGTGGTCCATACAGTGCTGGGCTTCAACTATTATTGAAGATCTGCACACAGTATTGCAAAGATTTTGACCTAAACTATAATGCCAAAAACGTAACATCATGATTGTGAGAAGCAGAGAGAACAGGAAATTATCTTTCCTTGCTTTTCAATTGTGTGATAGTCCTCTCATAACATGCAAGGAAATAAAATACTGTGGTCATGTCACTGTGATGATTGGATGGACGACAGAGATGTCTACAGACAATGTATGCACAGGCCAATATGCTGCTCCTGAATTTTTGTATGTGTTCTGTTGATGTTAAGTGTTCAAATGTCACACCTCTGTATACGGCTCATCTCTGGCATTTGTACATAGTGGAAGTATGCAGAGGCACAGAGTGGCTTATAATGATGGTATGAGGTTGTTGCTCCACATTCCCAGATGGCATAATGCCAGTCAATTGTTTGTGTCCACTGGTGTGCCTACATGTGATGCACTTTTAAGACAGTATAGATGTACAATTTTATGTGTCGGCTTGATGTGTCCGAGAACAGCAACATAGAGGCTCTAACAAGCCCTATGAGAAGCAGTTATCGATACACATCCAGGCTCAGAGAACACTGGCATAATAGCCTCTATATTTTTTTATAAATTTGGCTGAATATTTTGACTTAGTGCTTGACAGACGCCTCATGTATGTGAGTGAGGTGGGGTGGGGGGTGGGTGCTTGAGTGATCTTTTTTGTTTTGTTATATACTGCTGTCTCTTTTTATATTATGTGCTGTCTTTTATATGGATCCACAGGTCTGAAATAAAGATTATATATATTATAACTCTGGTTATACATAATCAATTTCATAGTAATTTTAGCGATAATTCATAATCATAAATCCAAAGCTAACCATTCTAAGGCTACTATGGGTATAACAACAACTGTATAATAATAATAAAAAATAATAAGAATGAATAACTAATAATAATGGGTATTACTGTGGGTATAATAAACAATCACTCTTGATATTTATATAATGCCATTAATTTTTTTGCTGGCCAGGTGGATTGATTGATTGAATATTTTATTAGACAGAAATGTATGATTTTGATTATTATTACAAAACATACATTAACCACTTCAGCCCTAGATACATTTCAGCCATTTGAAAATAGCCAATCTACAAGCTCACAATGCCATGGATTGTGAGCTTGTAGATCTGCTATTTTCAAAAGATTTTTATACATTTGAAAACTTGAGAAATGGGAACGTTTTTGCATAATGAGTACTTTCTACTTTTGTTACTTTAAGTAGCCTACATTTTGATACCAATACTTTTGTACTTTTACTCAAGTAAATTTTGAATTTCGGACTTTTACTTAGAGTATTTCTACATGTATTGATACTTTTACTTAAGTAAAAAAAAAATAGTACTTTTTCCACCACTGTTTAATAGTTAATTTAGCGATTTTTGATATTCATAAATCCAAAGTTAACCATTCTAAGGCTCTCTTCTAAGACACCGACCATCCCAGCGTTTGTGTGTGTTTTGTGTTTGTTTATATTGATTTATTGTCGATAAATAAAGTAAAAACGACAAAAAGAAAAGTCTGCTCATCAGTTCCAGCTGCGTGAGAAGGGAGCGTGGCACAGACGCGCCAATATGGAGAAACAGAATTCAGTACAGCTTGCGCACTGTTGTTTTAAATTCCTAATTCTTTTTAGAACCACACCAACGAAAATCGGGAATTGAATACCTATTTCTAAGTTTTGTTTAACCATTTCTAAATAGTATTTAGAAAACAGACAGTTTTCCGAATTTCATGTATCAAATATCAAATTCAAATTCAAATGGCCGAAAAATACACGGACCAAAACACATATCTATTGAAAAATATGGACAGTAATACATTGACTCCGCAGACCGCAACGCTAGTTAACATTTGGGACAACCGGGACGGGTGAGCACCTTAAATACAAGTGCATGTACGGAGAAGTACGGACTGATGTAGCTGTAGTATACATATACAACCCTCGTAGACGTATTTATGATTCTGACGTTTTCAATCTACGAGAGTTGTAGGGTGCACTTCCCATAGTGATCTGGACTTTCTGCACTATGCCCCGTAGACACTCCAAACATTGTACAAAATGAAAATAAAGGCGCTTACCGCCGAGCCCCAAATGTTAACTGGGTCTACGGGGTAGTAGTGTAATGTAATAATCCATATCTTTCAATAAAGAAGTGTTTTAATGCCGTCTGTGGCCGATTCTGTCGGAAGTTCCCAATGGGCGGTAGTGACGGGAAGTGAGGGGGCGCATCCGGTGAAACCCGGAATTACACTAAATGTAAACAGGAAGTAAACGAGGGTGAAAAAATGTCGTTCGGCCACAGACGGCATTAAAACACTTCTTTATTGAAAGATATGAATTATTACATTACACTACTACCCCGTAGACCCAGTTAACATTTGGGGCTCGGCGGTAAGCACCTTTATCTTCATTTTGTACAATGTTTGGAGTGTCTACGGGGCATAGTGCAGAAAGTCCAGGTCACTATGGGAAGTGCACCCTACAACTCTCGTAGATTGAAAACGTCAGAATCATAAATACGTCTACGAGTGTTGTATATGTATACTACAGCTAGGACTGATGAAAGTCCAAGACGCACGGGGGGTGCTAGCCAAAAAAAATGCAAAATCAATAAAATACATATTATATGATCGTCTTGATCCAAGGCTAGAACAGTAGCGTAAGCCTAACATCGCAAAGCCATGCAATCATGTTCATATAAATGGAGATGTCACACTTCAGTGAAAGTAACCATATCTTACCTGCCTCGTCGACATAGACCAGGATTGCCCTGTTTGTGTCGTTAGGATCAGCGAGTAGTTCTGATATCTCACCGCCAGACCTCCTCTTGTTTCTGAAGTAGAGTTCTAGTTTAGGTCTGATGTTGTCCAGGTGGTCAGGCAGACCCTCCAGAAGGAGACGCAGTCGCCTGGACATCCTAGAGACGGTTGTTGACAGTGGACATGCACACACCTGTCTGTATGCTAACAGGACACGGTGGTTATACCCCTGTCTGTCTGTGCGCCTTTCTGGAAGGTAACCGGAACGCTCGCCCCAAAACACACTCGCCCCCCTTTTAGCCCCGGACATTTTTCTTGTATTCTTGTTTTACTAAGGTTGGGAATAACCAGTTTAGGCTTAGTTTTGCTGAGTTTAAGGTTATGGATAATGTTAGGGTTAGGCGTAGTTTTACTGAGGTTACGTTTAGGAATACGTTTAGGTTTATAGACATAGTTTTACTGAGGTTACGTTACGTTTAGGAATAAGGTTAGGTTTAGGCATAGTTTTACTGAGTTTAAGGTTTGATTGATTGATTGATGTAGTTTATTTAGAAAGACATGAGAATAGTACATGACAGTACATAACAGTACATGGAAGTACAAATTCACAATACAAGGTCTACTAAACTGGAAACCCTCATTAAGCATAACGCTTGTTTAAGATGAGAACCATGCACACAAATCATGATGAAATATAAGAGGCAGGCAGATATACACACTACTATACAGAATGTCATACAATCAGCTTTCAGGTTACTGGTATAGGTTAGGAATAAGGTTATAGTTTAGGCTTAGTTTTACTGAGTTTAAGGTTAGGAATAGGGTTAGGGTGAGGCATTGTTTTACTGAGTTTTAGGGTAGGAATAAGGTTAGGTTTAGGCTTAGTTTTACTGAGTTTAAGGTTATGAGTAAGGTTAGGGTGAGGCATAGTTTTACTGAAGTTATGTTTAGGAAAAACTGGTCGCTGTAGGTTTGACACGGGGCGACCGTGTTTTGGGGCGAGTGTTCTTGTATTCCTCTGGAAAACACCGACCACTTTTTGACTTTCACTTTTGATGTTCAGCTTGTTTGTTCCTTTTAACTTTGAATGACATTCTGAACCTTGCTGGTTTTATTTGGTTTAGGCAAAGCACAGGTAAGACTAGCCTTTAATAGCATGTTGTGCTATACTTTAAATAATAATTTAATAAATAATAAATAAATAAAAACAGCCAGAAGCCATGCATGGCCGATCTCAACAACGTTCTGCTGAACGGCACGGTAAGAGTAATTTACAAGTTTATCTAGCCTATCAGGCTATTCATAATGACTTTAGTGCTATTTAATGCTGCAATTATTATATTAACATCATGCTCTCTCTAGAATGGAATCGAGGAAGACGAACTGGCTGAAGCCAAGAAAGAGCTGGAGTATGGAGTTACATTTGTGTCTTTATTAACCAAACAAAAGAAAAACATTTGAGAGAGAAAAAATATAAACAGAACAAAGAATAGTTTTGAATGAAAACGAATTAAAACAGCAAGCAAAAAATAATAATTTGTAAGCAAAGGAAATTATATAAACAGAACAACAAAATATTTTTAATTAAAACAAATTAAAAACGCAATCAAAAAAATATATTTGCAAGCAAAAAAATATAAGATTTGAAAGAAAATAAAAAATAATTGAGAATAAAACTTTTAAAATTCAAGAGTGAAAAAATAAGGAAAAACTGTTTAAACTACATAAAACAAAATACTTAGTAAAATGTTTGGGTAATAAAATGTGTTGTGCTAAATAAAATGTTTCTAATGTTTTTTCCCTCATTTGCGAATGAAAGTTGTTTTTTTCTGTATTGCAAAATGCCTTCTCTCTCAAAACGTATGTCTTTGGTCTCGATTGTTTTTTCTCTCTCTTGGATTTTTTTGTGTGAGGGGTTAAAGTTCAGAAGGCGGGTCCTACGCTGATAGATGTAAGACACCTCTCCATTGGTCACTTGGAGTCTGAGTGACAGCTCCCCCTTCCTTATGTAGTTTATTGAATGCAGGGATGGAGGTGTGTTACGGCCAGCATGGTTTTTTGATTGATTGAATTATTAGCAGTTTGCAAAAAAAACAAAAAAACATGAAAGTATAATGCAAGGTCAGCTAAGAGTATTTAAAACCCAAGAAAGATGACTTGTTTCCATTGGGGTCCTTTGTACTCAATTCATAGAGACATTTAATGACAGACAGATATACACTATGCAAAACATCATAAAAACTAAAACAAAAAAAATATGTACAGTAAACAGTTTGAGTAAACAGATTGATGGAATACTTTATTAACAGTAGGATACAGAGGTACAATTGTACAATGATTGTTATAAGGATAACACAAAAAGGCTTGTTTCCATTGTGGTCCTCTGGGACTGAGGTCAGAGCTCCATCCCAGCTCTGGGCACTACACTATTCGTTACAATATTGAGCATTTTAGGCTATTAGCAATTCAGATGATTCCCTAATGTTAGGTTTCTGTTCTACTTACAGTTTGTGATCTGTATTTAAAATTGTTGTATTGTTGTTACTGTTATAGTAGGCCAGTGGTTCCCAAACTTGGGATCGGGACCCTCAGAGGGGGTCCCCAGATTAGCTTAATGGGCAACATTGTTTTCTCTCTCAACAGTAAACAAACCAACATATACAGTATAAGTGTATACAGGGTAACACATTTCTAAAGTGACAATTTAATGACTTTTAAGACCTTTTTAAAGGCATTGTGCGCTTGTTGTTCGGCTATTTTCACAATATTTATCTGTGGAAACGAGTCAAACTAAATCTAATGCCTACAATTTCAAGTGCTTGTCCCCAGGGGTGTGGTCCCCAGTTCAAGTATGATTATTTTGGGGGGTCCCCAGTTCAAATATGATTATTTTAGGGATTCACAGCCTGAAACATTTGGGAACCCTTGAAGTTATAAAATAAAGCTACATTATTTTATGTTATATTTGTTATTCTAATTAAGGCAAGGCTGAAGTGACTGGCCTACTGGCCAGGCCCATTCCAGATAGACTGCTTTGGAAACGTTTCGTCTGATAGTGTGCTTACTTTATGATTAAATGCCACATGCATTTTTTCCACCTGCCAACCTTAAATCCTAACAAATGCAGTTCTAACTTAGTATGCAGAAGCACTTTTAGTTTTGGCATTCTCGTCCAGCATTTCAGTATACACAGACAAGGCCTAAGTTGAGCAGAAATCTATTTATCCAACATTGACTTTCCTATAATTAGCATAAACTGCATTCGAAGGTCAAATTAACAGATATAGCAATTCACAATGTATTCATACAACTACATTTTCAGTGAATTGTTTATTAAAATACATTTTAACCAAAATGTGGGCTATATCGTATGCCATCGTATGCTAACCCTAACATCGACAATTAACACCGATTTACAAATGGTCTGAGTTTATATTATATTTCACCAAATCCATCTGTGTGAATGTGGTAGAAGCTGTTGTAGAACTTGTTACTTGGGTTCACATAAACTTTAAACACTGTGACACACTTGCCCTTTGTAGAGCAGTTGTAGAGCAGATTTGAAAGAAGAAAAACATTTTAAAACAGTTACACTGCCAGTGCCCTTAAAAAGTGCAATCATTTCAAACGTTAGGGAGGGTAAGTGATTTTCTTTTGTTAAAATAAGTGTTAAATAGCTCTAAATTCTGATAGTACTCATTGCTATATAGAGTGTTCAGTAACATCTCTCCGGCTCTCTAACAGAAAATGCATGCTCAGGTTGGGATGCCAATTTTATCCAATCAGGATAGAGACCTCAGTCAAGATACAGAAGTGAAATTGGAAGTGATAAATGAGCAGACAAAATTGGACCTGAAACACTTTTAAAATGGGTTAGGGTAAGAGGTTCATAATCTGGCAAGTTTTCCTTTAAGTTTGTATCCTTAACACGAGTAAAAATTGACAATGGACTGGAGTAAGAAAGTGACAATGTACAGTTATTTACAAGTTACACTCTGTCAAAGCTTGCACCGTTAATGTCCGAAAGCAAGTTGGTCTTAAAAGACTCGTAATCTTCAAGGTGGGCTGTTGGAAGTGTTACAAGCACTAACAATGGGATAACAAACAGTGTGGCCTGGCCTGTGGACTAGACAGTTGTGGTCAACTATTTTGAATTTCTTTCTCTCCGACACCAGCAAATGCCTGTGTCCCTGCCCAGTCAGCCACTGCATCACCATGAGCACAGAGGGTCTCTCTCCCTCAGCCACATCTTCTGGTTGTACATCTTAGAAAGGACAAAAGATCAACATCTGAAGTAACAAGTTTCAAAGCTTAAAAAAATATACCAATAAACGTAAAGAGAGCAATTATGTTAAACTCATTCACAAGAATCACCAATAAAATACACAGCGGACGAAATATGATTATGAACGGAAACTGTATTATTTGTCTGACAGACCGATATCCAGATAATGAAATTGTGTTGTGCTACTGACAAGATACACTACGATCACTTGAGAACATTGCTTGCCCTGTACCCGGTTAGTTAGTGGCCCCACTTCTTCTCTTTATGAAAACAAACAAGAAACTACGGAGCTTGCACAAAAACTAATTTCACCCACTGTTTTACACCTGTAAACCTGTGATTTGACAATAAAGATGATTGTGACAAAGATTATTCTGATTCTAAAATCGGTTAAAATCTGGGTATATTATGTGCTGTATGAGTGTAGGACAGGGTTTCTCAAAGTGGGTGCCGCAAAATACTTTGATAATGTTTGGAATGTATCAATATCACTTCAGTTTAACACTTAGAACCACTACTCTTAATAAAACGGACTTGAGGTGCACTGTACTAGGCTTACGAATGCTTAAGTCAGGGGTCTGAGGGTCCGTCACCGTAACCCCAAGGGGGCCCTCAGAGTTACGACGGGGGGCTACCAAATTCATGTTTTTTTTACATTAACCACTTGAACCCTAGCATCCCTGCCTACACTGAAGAGAACTTTAGCCAAAAATAGCAGATCTACAAGCTCACAGCACCTCGCACTGCAAGCTTGTAGATCTGCTATTTTTGGGAACGTTGTTTGGTGTAGAGGGAAAAAAGAGCAGACCAAGTACAGAGTGAAAGGTCAAGTTTACTAAGTATTTGAGGGCTGAAGTAGTTAAATGTCTGAAAATACACATTAACATGAATGCAACATGACAGTGTCTGTCAAACAAGTCTATGAAGCTATCTATGAAATATATGAAAAAGTTTAATCTTAATTTTATACAGTATGTATTGGGGGCCCTGCTTATCTTTCTCTGAGCTAGGGGGTCCTTGGCCTGAAAAGCGCTGAAGACCCCTGGCTTAAGTTTCATACTCATTTGGGTTCCCAGAACAACAATTATGTCAATATATAAATAGTTACGCAAACGTCAGAATGTACCTGTTTGGATGCGTCGTAGTTGAGAGCCTAGCACACTGAGCTGCACTTTTAATTTACTCAATGATAACATTTGCATCACATGACGCAAAAATAATTGCAGCACATCACAATAAGAGCATAAACTAACGTTATAGATGATTGACCTGGTAACTGGAGTAGCTACATAATATACATGCAACGACATGCTGCAGGCTGGCAATAGCCGTTGGATGCGCGAGTGACGGCCACTAGCAGCACAATAATGTATTTAAACTTACTACATCTTATATCATTAAATTAAATAAAGTCGCCATAGGCCTAATATGTGAAAAAGTTAAAAGGAGGGAAGTTAAAATACTTACGCACTGACTATCTGTCAAAGTTTCGCAGCACAAACATCTGCCACAGCTGGAGAAATGTACTGGGAGCCGGAGTGGAATGTTGTTGTTGTTGGCTGGGAGGGGAAAGTTGTCAAGCTGTCACTCAGACTCCGAGTGACCAATGGAGAGGTGTCTTACATCTATCAACGTAGGACCCGCCTTCTGAACTTTAACCCCTCATACAAAAAAATCCAAGAGAGAGAAAAAAAAATCGAGACCAAAGACATAGGTTTTGAGAGAGAAGGCATTTTGCAATCAGAAAAAAACAACTTTCGTTCGCAAATGAGGAAAAAAAACATTAAAAACATTTTATTTAGCACAACACATTTTATTACCCAAACATTTTACTAAGTATTTTGTTTTATGTAGTTTTAACAGTTTTTCATTATTTTTTTACTCTTGAATTTTAAAAGTTTTGTTCTAAATTATTTTTAATTTTCTTTCAAATCTTGTATTTTTTTGCTTGCAAATATATTTATTTGATTGCGTTTTTAATTTGTTTTAATTAAAAATATTTTGTTGTTCTGTTTATATCATTTCCTTTGCTTACAAATTATTATTTTTTGCTTGCTGTTTTAATTCGTTTTCATTCAAAACTATTCTTTGCTCTGTTTATATTTTTTCTCTCTCAAATGTTTTTCTTTTGTTTGTTTAATAAAGACACAAATGTAACTCCATACTGGAGTCATGGAAGGTAAGACCACTAATATAGTGCCAGGACACTCAGTCATTTCAAATTCATGTAAAAGTTAATTTTTCACTTCTAATTTGTAGATAATAGTCTATAGAACAATTTGGCTCGAAGATAGCTAAACCAGATTGAAAAACAAAATATAGTTTTTGCCCCATTTCCAAAAGAGCCAAAATCGGAATTATGATGTTTCTTAATTTTCCCACAATTGCTGTGTAATATAACACATTGTATTGTTATATCAAGTCAATACTGTGTGAGGAATCAACTGGAGTTAAAATATTGATGTTTTGAATATTCTGGTATGGAAAAAATAAGATGGCTGCCATTTACATCGAATTACTTCAAATTACACCTAACTTCTATTAGGCCTGGACAGTCATTTCAAGTTGTTGAGAAAGTTTAGTTTTCACTTCTAATTTGAAGATAAGGGTCTATTGAACAATTTTAGTTTGAGTGTCAAGAAACCAGATTTTTTTTTATTTATTTTTTTACCCATTTTCCAAAATGGCAATAATCGAAATCAGTCTACTTGTAGGTCAGATTTCCAAAACATCTTAACCTTGAAGGCAAATTGTGGTAATTTATGGCATACATGGTTTTAGGGGTAATAAGGGTGCATGCTGGATCCAAATCTGCTGTATGCCCAGCTCAGAAATGGCTCAGAAATGGCTGATAATGGCTCAAAATTGACCATTTAAAGATGGCGGCCACCACAATGCTGAAATATATTTAAAACAACATATACTTTTGACTAAACCAGGTATAAACTGGATTGTATTTTGCTTTATTGGGTTTTCATATGGGGAATACAATGGCATATTCTCATATTAGAGATCAAATGTGAGGAAAGTGCTTATATTGGGTAAATTGTCATTTATTGGTGAATAGGTTTTCCAACCAACTTTATCCCATGACCTATGACATATCTGCTGTACAATAAGTACTTACAATATATGGATTTGAAAAGCTATCTGCTGTACAATAAGTACTTACAATATATGGATTTGAAAAGCTCGACTGGGGATTGAGCTGGCCATCAGGTGTATACACAAATCCATGGAGCGCTGCCCTGCGTGCAGCCATTGCTGCGGTGTCAACGCTCCGTGGACGCGACACCGCAGCAATGGCCGCCTACAGGCAGCTACAGGCAGCGCGTCTGTGGATTCGTCTATAGGGAAGATGGGCTACTCAGTGGGGATACAGTGAAGAGACATGGCCTATTATGGGCCAGGGTGTGAAGGTTGGTGCAAAGCTATCAGAACCCACTGTCTGGATGAGTGTAATCTCTCAAGAACAGATTCTGCTCTGCGTTTGAATCTGTCGGTAGCCGTGTTGACAATCCGTGCGCATTGGTTACAAGTGGGCGTCATCAGATCAGGAAGCAGGCTGCGCTTTACCCAATCAAATGTAGTGGGCGGGATTTACGTGTGTGCCGTTCCTTCCCTACTAGAAACAAACCGAAACTCATTTAACAATAGCGTCCTCGAAGCCGACAAGACCACGGAAAGTTAGTAACATTTTAAATTGCTCTTTCATCATAGAAACAAGTGGGCTTATAACCAAAACAATCTGTTCAATCTATGTTATTTGGGAGAATTGGTGTTAGTGTTCCGTGGAGAAATATTGTTAGTGGGAATGAAAACATAGTCGCACCACCGGAAGTGAAAGGCTGAAGGCAGACCAAAAACCCTGGTTTCCTTGCGCACAGGTGCTTCGTTGAGCTCCAAGTGAATAAGCGAAAAACAGCAGAGGGCGCTGTTTTTCCTTTTCATTTGGCGATGGGTTCCCAGATTGGGATGAGTGTAACAGGGCTATGGAGTGGGTGGGTTTGGAGGTAATAAAATAGATAAAATTAATATCAAATATTTAAATACTGAATCAAGCAACTTAAAAACTGTCTGGGGTGAACACAAAAACCTGAGTTGACCTTAAAATGACCCCAAATATGTTTGAAAGTGAAATATCTCTGTAAATAACAAGGATATCCTCAGATTTCCAGTAAGGATTCTACAGTATGTGTTTCCTGTTTTTACATTGCACACACAAATGCCAGAGAGAGAGTGGACAAGAGGGCATTACCCATGAACCAGGAAGTGTTCACAGTGAAAAGTATCTCGTCATACTCAGTGCAGGCATGATCTATTGATAAGCCTCCAATCTCACAGACTGGTTTTATGGCTTCTTACGGCTTTGTGTACTATGGACAAGTTATATGACCTGGTTGTTTTTGTGTGCATGTTTACAGCAATCAAAACATGTCATTTGCAAATGTCACATAATGTTAGTTGTGGTTGTGATAATGTTAGTTGTTTAATCACAGCAGCTCATCAAGTAATATTCTGATGGTTGTCTATCTTGTGATTAGAATAAATACCTTTTTTTAAATATAATTTCTTTCCCAGTGACTTCTCAGATTCTGAAGATGGCCAAGTGCTCCGTTTCTTGTGGGAAAACAAAGCTGGATGTGAAACCAAAAAGTCTCACCCTGGAGCCTCTGTAAAGTTTGAGGTAAGTTATAATTCAGGGAGCACAACACTTGCATTTTAAGCCATTCAAACCGGGAACGCATCTGTGTAACCACTTTATCCATATTTTATACTTAGGCTATTCACAACATTTGTAACTCAAATCTTTCTGGGGGGTATAAAAGCAACATACATTTTTAAGAAAAATGATTCCTTTAAAAATATATATATTCAAAGATTTGCGCACATTTTCAAGATTTTTCAAAAAATAGCGGATCTACAAGCTTGTAGATCTGCTATTTTGTAGATCTGCTATTTTTGAATAGCCAAAGAAATCTAGAGTGAATTCATGGTTTGGATGAAAAGAAAGCTCAAAATCATGATTCTTGAACAACGTGTGTCATTGCCGTAATGCGTAACACTTGCAGGTTCACATCGACGTTTCCAAGAAGGAACTCAAGTTCTCCAACACCCCGCCCGCCATGGCGGAGGAGCGAATGAGGGACCGGCTGAGGTGGAGGTAAAGTGGAGAGGGTTGACTATGACAAACATAGTGGCTCAGGTCGAATCACCTTCCTGCAAACTGGAGGTACAAGAAGTGTTTGGTGTGTGACTAGGGCTGTCTGTCACGATTACACATTTAAGTTGACGATTAATTGTCACTCAAAAAATTGCGATTAACAATTTAATTTTGTGTTTGGCGTTGAACATTGGACATGTGAAGCCGGCTTTTAGGCTTCGTAATACAAAATTGCACATGGGGCAGATATGACAAATAACTGAAATATACAAATAAATTATTGACATATTCAATAATTTTTATACATATACAAATTGCAGAAATAGCTGATCTACACACTTGTAGATCAGCTATTTCTGCTTTTTTAATATTTGGAAATGTGTGAAAACAATTCAACATGGAAACGATTATGCAAAAATAATTGAGATTATCTCAAATAATTGCGATTAGATGATTATGTAATAATTGTGATAGGCCTACTATGTGTGAGTCTGTCTTTGTCGGTGGTTGTGCATGAAGGCATGCTCAAGTGCCTGTCAGATTGTGTTTTCTTTGTCACCATTTTTGTCTCCGCCAGGCCGAAAGGCATGGCGAGAGAGTATGTTTTACCCCCTGTCTGTCCGTCCGTCCGTCCGTCCGTCCGTCCGTGTGTCCTGTCCGTCCGTTACCACCTAATCTCCAGCACCGTTTGCCCGGCCGCTGCGAAACTGTGCACACACACTCCCTGGATGCCAAGTCAGAACCTATGGCCCAAATGTTTCAGATTGGCCTGTTATAGCGCCACCAGGAGGCCGATTTGTGCAAAACACATTTATTGATACTACTCCTTCAGATTTTGTCCAAACATCACACAAATCGGTACACAGTATCTCTATAGTCATGTGATCAACACGGATCTATCCGATTTCCCACATTACATCCTGATTGCCTAAGATTGGCTTCCAAAGTTTGCAGGATTGGTCCGTTTTCAACAAAATGCCTCAAATCATGAACGCAGTTTGCGATTTCCGTGAAATTTCACACGCAAATTTCTATTAGGAATATATAAGGAAGACATGCCACCCTTTTACCATTGGCCTGTTATAGCGCCACCAGCAGGTCTAATTGTGCAAAACACATTTCTGGAACAAAATGCCTCAAATCATGAATGCAGTGTCCGATTGCAGTGAAAAGCCTAAGAACAAATCGCACCCTTTTCACATTGGCCTATTATAGCGCCACCAGGAGGCCACAATAACCTACCTGACCTGGCGGAGACCTGTGTTCCGAGGAGCACTTTTTCTAGTTTATTGCTTGTGTTTGCTTATATATTTTATAACAACAACAAAACAGGTCATTCATACTACACTAAGGGTTGATACTACTTTGTTGCACCATTCTTTTGACACGTGTCTTTCGACAAAAAGGTTTTCGGCTGAGAATACATTGTTGTCGAGCGACATGCTTAGTGTGACCAGTAGTGGAAAAAGTTCAATTTTTACTTAAGTAAAAATATCAATACTGCAATGTAGAAATACTCTGTTACAAGTTAAAGTCCGGAATTCAAAATGTACTTGAGTAAAAGTACAAAATATTGGCATCAAAATGTACTTAAAGTACCAAAAGTAGAAAGTAGTCATTGTGCAGAATATCCCATTTCAAGTTTTCAAATGTATACAAATCTTTTGAAAACAGCAAATCTACAAGCTCACAATGCGATGCATTGTGAGCTTGTAGATCAGCCATTTTCAAGTGGCTGAAATGTATATAGGGCTGAAGTGGTTAATTAGTTATTAATCCAATTTCTACACAGTAACTAGTAACTAAAGTTTTCAAATAAATGTAGTGGAGTAAAAGTGCAATATTTGGATCTGAAATGTAGTGGAGTAGAAGTAAAAGTATAGAAAATTGGAAATACTCCAGCAAAATAAAAAATACCTCAAGATTGTGCTTAAGTACAGTGCTTAAGTAAATGTACTCAGTTACTTTACACCACTGAGTGTGACACAGAGTGAGCGAGCCTATAGTCAGATTGATTTCATTAATAAAGCTCTTGTGTTTGTGTTGGCCCCTGTAGTGGCTGAGAACCTGGCTCTGCGAGGGAAGTATTGTGTCAACCTGGACTCTGAAGTCAACGTGAAGGTTGGACCAGTTTATGACTATCAGCTACGGAAGTTTCAGGTAAGATAGTAAAAGGAATAATAAAAACTTGGTTCTTCTACCATTAGCTTGCCCTCCACTGTTCTAGTATAGTTAACCTGCTGGGATGGTGTAGTGGTACTTTGAGCATTTGTTCTTTTGCATCATGAGCCAGTGTTCTGAGTAGAGTAGAATGCAATAGAAAATATATTGCATACATACTTAGCGGAGCTATGCCTTTGACCTCACTGTGATCAATTTAACCCATTAAGACCGGGAAAGCATCTGTGTCATTTTAAGATGTTTTTAAACCATAAAAAACATCTTAAAATATATATATATATTTTTTTATATATATATTTTAGAGCAAACATTTTTTATCAAAATCTTTGCTTCTGGGGGGTCCCTGGAACAACATATTTTCAGATGGGGATCCGCGGCCAAATACATACATAATTTTGGGTGGTCCTTGACATGAAAAAGGTTTTAAGCACCAATGATATAATAGCGACATAAGTTTTTTCAGAAAACTGTTAGGATTTAGAAGACATTGAATCCCCCAGAAGCAAAGATTTGAGTTACAAATGTTCTCTTTAAAAAAATATATTTTTTATACGATAAAAAAAAAAGAAGCAGATATACAAGCTCATAGCGCGGCCCTTGGTGCTGTGCTATGAGATTGTAGATCTGCTATTTTTGAATTGCCAAAGAAATCTAAAAATGACTCATGACAAATGACAAAAATGACACTTAATGGGTTAAGACCTGAGGCTGATTCTACAAAATGTCTTCTAAAAACCTTATGTTGCTATATCAGTGGTGCTCAAACTTTCTCATGTCAAGGACCCCCAAAATGATATGTATTTGGCCGCGGACCCCCATACCAAAATATTTAGTTCCAGGGACCCCCCAGAAGCAAAGATTTGAGTTAATGTATATATTCAAAGATTTGCACAAATCTTCACGATTTTTCAAAAATAGCATATCTACAAGCTCATGCTTGAGCTCATGCTATGAGATTGTAGATATGCTATTTTTGAAAGACCGTGACACACACTCATAATAGCTGAAAACTTTATTTTTATTTTTATAGCATATCTCGTGCCGTGCTATGAGCACGGCACTTTAATATCTAAAATCTAAAATGACACAGATTATTTCCCGGTTGCAATGGGTTAAAAGCAGACAAGACACAATGAATACACAAACTCCACAAAGACAATGTACTGTACAAAATGAGGTCAAATAAAAACCTAAAGAATAAACTTCTTCAACCTGTTCCCTCTGGCTCTGGGCGCATGCCAGGGCAGGGCAACCAAGTGGACTGGCAGGTTTGTTATTCTCACCGAGTCACTGTCATGTGACAAAAAAAAAGTGATTGACATCTTATCTGCCAGCATAGTCTTTGATGTAATCTTTTCCTCCTCCACCTTCACCTAGAGATGCGGAGGATTTGGGGTCTGGCGTCACTCAGTGCACACTATACAGTATTCACTACAGAAGGGGTCTTCAACAAGGGGTCCGTGACCCCTAGGAGGTCCTCAGAGTTACTACAGGGGGTCCGCCAAATCTTTGCGTGATAGGGAACATTATAGCCGAAAATAGCCGATCTACAAGCTCAGTAGATCGGCTATTTTCGAAGAGTCGGTGTAGAGGGGAAAAAGAGCAGACCAAGCGCAGAGCCAACGGTCAAGTTGACTAAATATCGAGGGTTTAAAACGTTAACTATCTGAAGATACACATTAGCATGAATCTAGCTATCTATGAAATCTATGAAAAAGTTCAATCTGCAACACAGTTTTATACAATATAGTGGGGGTCCCTGCTTCATCTCTTTCTCAGCTAAGGGGTCCTTGGGCCGAAAAAAGACCTGCACTGTCTACAGTATATTACACCATATCATTTGAGCCTTTTGGAGATGGAACGAGTAGACATGTTGTTGCTGTTGTCATTCAGTCACAAAGAGGCAAATGGAACATGAAGGAATAGTTAAAGCTACAGTCCATAACTTTTATGTCCGTTGTCTTATGTCCGTTGTCTCAACGAGAGAGAGAGGTAATTGCAGCGTTATCCAAACTACAATAAGTGCGCTGTACATCCATCTGCTTGTACTGTACTGTGTTGAAATTAAATGTGTCCTAATCTACATGCCCAGAAGATGGCAGTGTGTCCTTTGTCAAGTTATCCAAACTCACCTTCATGCTGTACCAGTTGTTGCATACAGCAGGGTTCTCAAAGGGGGGGGTCCTTTTTTTTTTACTTTTCTGGAGTATTTCTGGAGTATTTCTCATGTCAGTACTTTTACTTCTACTCCACTACATCTCAGAGGCAAATATTGTACTTTTACTCCACTACAATTAAAAGTCAGTTACTAGTTACTTTTGTAGATTTTGATTATTATTACAAAACATACATTAACCAACTTAAGCCCTATTTAAACTTTGGCTATTTGAAAATAGCAGATCGAAAAGCTCACAACGCATCGCGTCGGGATGCGATGCATTGTGAGCTTGTAGATCTGCTATTTTCATTAAAAAAAAACACATTTTAGACCTAATGATAACTTGTGAAACGGGACATTCTGCATAATGAGTACTTTTACTTTCGGTACTTCAAGTATATTTTGATGCCAATACTTTTGTACTTTTACTCAAGTAGATTTTGATTACCGGACTTTAACTTGTAACAGAGTATTTCTGCATTGCAGTATTGATACTTTTCCACAACATTTGAGTACTTTTCCACCACTGAAAGATAAAGTAAATCAACGCATCATTCACCCTTCCTTTTGATAAACACCTGTTGTTGTGCTTTCATCTCAGACGTTCTGCGGCGTGCCAAAGCGTACCATCCTCCTGGACGACATCGAGGACATGGGCGACGAGGAGGACCTCCAGGACCACCTGGAGATCCACTTCCAGAAGCCCAGAAACTACGGCGGAGAGGTGGAGAGCATCAAGTACGTCTCCACCGGAAAGAGCCTCCACGCCTTCTTCACCGAGGACAAGGCTGAAATGGAGGCCTAGTTTACAGCTTTAGATGTTATTAAAGGCTGCTAATTACAATTATGCAAACATACACTGGGTCAATAATTTAATAGTAATAATGCAACATAAAAAAGAATAAGTCAATAGTTTAATGGCATTAATAAAGGTAATATGAATTTGGACTATGTGGTAACAAATGTGTTATGCACATCAAACAATAATGCAAACGTAACATAGGACGTATATAGTATGACATTTAAGCTCAAATCAGTAGCTACAGGTGTATGCGCTTAATACGTGACAGGGAAAAAAAGTGAACTGTCTACAGTAAGCTAGGTATTAAAGCCACATTTGTGTTGCCCCCTTGAATTACTCTCAAAGTAATGGATTTGTCAGGAATGAGAAGTCCAGGTTTTTCTGACAAGTAGTAGCACAGTGTGTGCAATTTTATGCAATTAAAACCGAATGTTATTTGTCATGGTATACTTGTGATTCTCTACACATTAATTGTAGTTGCAGTGGACAATAAAGAGCTTGTTACATCAAGAACCCTGCTGTGGTCTGTCTCTGTCCACCACCATTAAGCCTGTTACACTGGTGTGTTGGCTGGGAAGATGGCAGAGCCTGACTACGAGACCCGGCAAAAAAAGTTAGTATTATTATAATATGATTTTAAAAGGCTACGTCCTCTATAGAATTTAATTGAAGGGCAATTCTTTTTAACAATGGGAAGAAAATACTTAAAGGGATAGTTCACCCCCCCAATGAATTCATGGATATTTTTTTCATGAATTTCTGTCAAATTCCTAAGCCAATAATTTGATGCCCAGCACAAAGGAGACTCTTTGTGTCTCCTACCGGAACCGCTGACTTGTCATAAAATTATTGGCTCAGGAATGCGACACAAACTAAAAAATATCCATAAATTCAAGTCTCCATGGGGTGACTAATCGATAGAAAAAAAGCAATTTTGGGAGTGAACTATCCCTTTAATCAATAAAACTCTTGTTGACCAGGGTGCCTCCCCCCAAGGGCTATACGTGGTCCTCTCTAATAGTGTTCTGCTATTTTTGGCCTAATGTTTACCTATTGTGACATGGACAGAATAGGGGCACTAGGGTTCATGTGGCTTATAACACATTATGTCCCGTTTAAGGCCTCTAGGTGGCAGTGTAATACCAAAGTTCCAACAGAAGACTAGACTTGTATTGCAGAATGCAAGTCACCTGCAGTTCTGTGTGTAGGCTACTTAAAGCTGACCTTCATTTGCCCCTTTGTAATGAACATATTTGTGTATTTAACAAGGAGTCCTCTAAACAAGACACCAAGGCTTTGATTTGTAGCGTATATATGTCCTTAACAATCTGTACAGTCATATTCTTTCTGAATCGAGATGCGCACAATCATAAATCACAGAATGACCTTCACAGACTCGTTTCATAATTGAAAAGCTTTAAAAGTGCACCATTTAACTCCAATCACGGCAATGCAATATCTGTCCGTGCCACTCATGATATTTATTGACTTGCCCCGACTTAACCTCCCATGGTAAATCAATCAGAGACATAAATATAAATGCATTGAAGCAGTGCGGAGGATTATAATTGAAGAGCCCTTACTCCGTCCCTAGAATTTAGACCCCTCTTGTGTTGATGGCTGATGAAATTATATTGCACTTCCTTTGACTTTGACCATAAGCGTCTTTGGGGATTTTCAATTTTACCTCGCTATAGCCTTTACTCTGCTGAATGAATTTCCTGGGGGTGGGGGTGGGTGACATTTAAGTTGGACTGAAATTGAATTGACGTTATTTTAATTTTAAAGAGCATATTTGAGGATGAACACTGTTGCAGCAGGGTGCCTGGAAACCAATGGTGGGAAAAGTACTAAAATGTTTTACTTATATAGGTAAAAGTACCAATACTGCATTGTAGAAATACTCTATTACAAGTAAAAGTCTGGAATTCTAAATGTATTTGAGTAAGAGTACATACATTTTGGTATCAACATGTACTTAAAGTACCAAAAGTAAAAGTACTCGTTATGCAGAATGTCCCATTTCACAAGTTTTCAAATGTATAAAATGTATGAAAATAGCAGATCTACTAGTGATATTATTTATTTTTTATTTACTGGAGTATTTTTACTCCAGTAAAGTAAAAAATACCTCAAATTTGTACTTAAGTACAGTACTTGAGTAAATGTACTTGGTTACTTTCCACCACTGCTGGAAACCAATTAAGCATCTCTCCCCAAAGCTTTATGTTTATACACAGATATGATTGATATGACCCGACAGTCTGTTTTGACCTCTTAACTTCTCAAGCCCTGGTTCAAATACTATTCATCAATAAAAATCAATCGATCTAGGCCTATAGCCCCAGTGACCATGAATTCAAACAGCCAGATATAGAACATGAACAAGTTAATAACCATTCGTGTGTGTTTGAGTTAAGTTTAATTACATTTTTTCAATCTTGGTTTGAAATTCAGCTTTCAGGTCCCATTGGACTCAAGTATTCAAGGACTGAACCAGTCCATGGCAGTGATGAAGTAGGTAAAAACAGGCCGGCGTATGACAGGCATGCAGTGGTGTAAAGTAACTAAGTACATTTACTCAAGTACTGTACTTAAGTACAATTTTGAGGTATTTGTTCTTTACTTGAGTATTTCCAATTTCCAATACTTTAACCTCTACTCCACTCTACAAATATTGTACTTTTACTCCACTACACTTATTTGAAAACTTTAGTTACTAGTTACTTTGTCGATTTTTTTGTATTACAAAAAAATACATCACCCACTTCAGCACAATATACATTTCGGCCATTTGAAAATAGCCGATCTACAAGCTCACAATGCGTCGCATCGTGAGCTTGTAGATCTGCTATTTTCAAAAGATGTTTATACACTTGAAAACTTGAAATGAGTACTGAACAATGGGTACTTTTACTTTTGGTACTTTTAAGTACATTTTGATGCCAATACTTTTATACCTTTACTCAAGTACATTTTGAATTCCGGACTTTAACTCGTAACAGAGTATTTCTACATTGCAGTATTAATACTTCTACTTAAGTAAAAAAATGTAGTACTTTTTCCACCACTGCAGGCATGCTTCCTGCAGTCAAGACACAGCCGAGGAAGTGGTCACACTCTAGCAGCCGCTGGCTCGTACCATAATTGGAACGCGAAATGGGGAGGAAATGTCCCTTAATGATTTAAACCTGGTGTGTCACTGTTGCAGGTGTCCCACGAAAAAAGAATGGCAGGCTCTCCTCTCTCTCTCTGCCAGGCAGACACTTTAATTGGCTGCCGCGCGCTTGTGTGTGTGTGTGTGTGTGTGTGTGTGTGTGTGTGTGTGTGTGTGTGTGTGTGTGTGTGTGTGTGTGTGTGGCAGCTGCATCCGCTCTGCCAAGGCCCTGGGTACCAGTGGTTGACACCGCTGTCAGACGCCGTGCCCAAGCCTTTTAATGGAATGAAACGGGACGCTTTCCATTTCCGAACGAGACTGCTGAGGTATCACCTTTTTACCTCTCAAAGAAATTACATTTGTGTAGTGGCGTTTAACGCTACCATTTACTGCTGAGGTAAACCCATGCCAGAACTGTCGCAGGAGAGAGGGACGGAATATGTGTCAGCACAGACACATAGAGGGAGAGTGACATTGAGGGAGTGGAGAGAGAGAGAGAGAGAGAGAGAGAGAGAGAGAGAGAGAGTGAAGGGGTGTGGAACGGACAGAATGAGTCCGACACTAACATCAAGTGAGTGAAGCCAACAGGAAAGATAAAGCTGCATGGCTCCAAAATGACACATCTCCCACCTTCTATCCTCCCGTAATTTGACTATAGTGATGAATATTGCTCGTTAAAATCCCGTTGGCACGACTCGAGAGCAGTGTTCCATCAGCAAATATAACGGAGCAAATATAAGACTTCCGGTGGACGATCTCTTCAGAATAAGAGTACACTCTAGAGCAAAAAGGAGCCATTGAAAAACGGTTAATTTGCACATTAAAACTATAAATTAAGCATTTAAACGACATATTATGTTTCTACACAACACATATTATGTTTCTGTGTAACAAAAACGGTTTTTTAAACATTAATAATTTATCTAAATGGATAAATGGTCAGAAAAGGGCCGTTTTCAGACAATAGTGTCTACAAATTGGACACTGGACAGGAGACGGTGCTTGGCGCCGGAACTTCGGAGGTACGCACGCGTTCGGGGAGAGCCCCTCTACACCGCCACACTCTCCGCTAAGCGGGAGAGGTGTATTTGGAAAAGTGGCGGGCCGTCCAGTGAGGTCAGGGGTCAGAAAAGGTCCGTTTTCAGACAATAGTGTATACAAATTGGACACTGGACAGGAGACGGTGCTTGGCGCCGGAACTTCGGAGGTACGCACGCGTTCGGGGAGAGCCCCTCTACACCGCCACACTCTCCGCTAAGCGGGAGAGCTGTATTTGGAAAAGTGGCGGGCCGTCCAGTGAGGTCAGGGGTCAGAAAAGGTCAGTTTTCAGACAATAGTGTATACAAATTGGACACTGGACAGGAGACGGTGCTTGGCGCCGGAACTTCGGAGGTACGCACGCGTTCGGGGAGAGCCCCTCTACACCGCCACACTCTCCGCTAAGCGGGAGAGCTGTATTTGGAAAAGTGGCGGGCCGTCCAGTGAGGTCAGGGGTCAGAAAAGGTCCGTTTTCAGACAATAGTGTATACAAATTGGACACTGGACAGGAGACGGTGCTTGGCGCCGGAACTTCGGAGGTACGCACGCGTTCGGGGAGAGCCCCTCTACACCGCCACACTCTCCGCTAAGCGGGAGAGCTGTATTTGGAAAAGTGGCGGGCCGTCCAGTGAGGTCAGGGGTCAGAAAAGGTCAGTTTTCAGACAATAGTGTATACAAATTGGACACTGGACAGGAGACGGTGCTTGGCGCCGGAACTTCGGAGGTACGCACGCGTTCGGGGAGAGCCCCTCTACACCGCCACACTCTCCGCTAAGCGGGAGAGCTGTATTTGGAAAAGTGGCGGGCCGTCCAGTGAGGTCAGGGGTCAGAAAAGGTCCGTTTTCAGACAATAGTGTATACAAATTGGACACTGGACAGGAGACGGTGCTTGGCGCCGGAACTTCGGAGGTACGCACGCGTTCGGGGAGAGCCCCTCTACACCGCCACACTCTCCGCTAAGCGGGAGAGCTGTATTTGGAAAAGTGGCGGGCCGTCCAGTGAGGTCAGGGGTCAGAAAAGGTCAGTTTTCAGACAATAGTGTATACAAATTGGACACTGGACAGGAGACGGTGCTTGGCGCCGGAACTTCGGAGGTACGCACGCGTTCGGGGAGAGCCCCTCTACACCGCCACACTCTCCGCTAAGCGGGAGAGGTGTATTTGGAAAAGTGGCGGGCCGTCCAGTGAGGTCAGGGGTCAGAAAAGGTCCGTTTTCAGACAATAGTGTATACAAATTGGACACTGGACAGGAGACGGTGCTTGGCGCCGGAACTTCGGAGGTACGCACGCGTTCGGGGAGAGCCCCTCTACACCGCCACACTCTCCGCTAAGCGGGAGAGGTGTATTTGGAAAAGTGGCGGGCCGTCCAGTGAGGTCAGGGGTCAGAAAAGGTCAGTTTTCAGACAATAGTGTATACAAATTGGACACTGGACAGGAGACGGTGCTTGGCGCCGGAACTTCGGAGGTACGCACGCGTTCGGGGAGAGCCCCTCTACACCGCCACACTCTCCGCTAAGCGGGAGAGGTGTATTTGGAAAAGTGGCGGGCCGTCCAGTGAGGTCAGGGGTCAGAAAAGGTCCGTTTTCAGACAATAGTGTATACAAATTGGACACTGGACAGGAGACGGTGCTTGGCGCCGGAACTTCGGAGGTACGCACGCGTTCGGGGAGAGCCCCTCTACACTGCCACACTCTCCGCTAAGCGGGAGAGGTGTATTTGGAAAAGTGGCGGGCCGTCCAGTGAGGTCAGGGGTCAGAAAAGGTCCGTTTTCAGACAATAGTGTATACAAATTGGACACTGGACAGGAAACGGTGCTTGGCGCCGGAACTTCGGAGGTACGCACGCGTTCGGGGAGAGCCCCTCTACACCGCCACACTCTCCGCTAAGCGGGAGAGCTGTATTTGGAAAAGTGGCGGGCCGTCCAGTGAGGTCAGGGGTCAGAAAAGGTCCGTTTTCAGACAATAGTGTATACAAATTGGACACTGGACACTGGACAGGAGACGGTGCTTGGCGCCGGAACTTCGGAGGTACGCACGCGTTCGGGGAGAGCCCCTCTACACCGCCACACTCTCCGCTAAGCGGGAGAGGTGTATTTGGAAAAGTGGCGGGCCGTCCAGTGAGGTCAGGGGTCAGAAAAGGTCCGTTTTCAGACAATAGTGTATACAAGTGGCCATACCCTAACCCAATAGTGTATACAAGTGGCCACACAACCCCACACCATAAAAGAATACAGACAGGCTTTGAAAGTTTAAAAAAAGATCTTTTAATTACTCTTTACTAATAAAACAGTGTACAAATTATCAAAAACAGAATATATATAAATACATTTTCCAATATTTGTTTTTAAACATTGCCAATTGTCTTAAGGTGGACTGAGAGGCTACTTTAGTAGTTTAGTAGTCACAGATTTGATCAATTTACTATATGTGTGTGTGTTAATAACAGCAAACATTATTCAAACACAATCATCATGCAAAACTGTAAAAATGTGGAAGTTCTAGGAAGTGCAAACCACACTCAAAAGTATAAAATGGTACTGCGTGCAACGTACCTAAGTGCAAAGATCACTCAAATGTATAATAAACGGGTACAACATGCAATGTACCAACGTGCAAACATCACTCAAATGTATAAAAAAGTATAACATGCAATATACTGAAGTGCAAACATCACTCAAAAGTGCAACACAGCAAACTTAAAGTGCAAACATTGTACACACACACACACACACAAATTGATCAATAGATAGATGTACGTATATAAAGCAGAACCAGCTCAGTCCAAACATTGCATAGTCCTGTGCTCTAATGTTTGTTTTTAGATGATCACAGTAAGCACAAAGACAAAAGAAAAAAAGAAGAAAACATTTGATTAAATCAAAACCTAAAGGAAAAAAAGGAAGACCAAAATGACGTTCCCTCCTGGTGTCTTGGGAACATGTCAGTTCTGGTCCCTCGCATCCTCCATTTGTGACGTTCTCCTACAACAGACACAACAGAGCCTTTTAGGTAGTTTGTCCAAGATACAGTAAATCACAGTACATGCTTTAACTTTGTACTCAGATAAATATCTTTTTGCCTGACAACTCATGCATAACACAATCTCGCTTTTCACGGTGGCTTTTGAAAGTGTTGAGGCTCACATCAAACAGAACAGCTTTGGAAAACAAACAAGTGAAAATACCACAGCTGCTGCCGTCAGTTTGTTCTATGAAATTGGGACAACTGTGATAACACTCATATCTAAATGTAATACCCATACCTCTACCATACAATGCAAAGTACTGTAATGCTAAGTACCTTTGCAGTGGAAAAAATGCCTTAACCAGGTCTTGCTCATGCACACGTAGTGAATCCATTATCACAACATCTAATACTATAACATCACCATTCACTGTCTTTTCTGTGAAATCTACCGCGATGGCTCCCCAATGGGACTTATTTGCGTTGACGGGCAATATCACCAACTCGTAGTTCCACCAATTGCGTGATGCTCGTGGTACATCTGGGAGGACACTGATGTCATCACACCAAAAACTCTGTAACTGTTGGCTTACAAAAGTGCTGGGACAAATAAATGCATTTTTTTTTCTTTCAACACTCGAAAGCAAGAGCTTATGGTACTCATCGATCATCTTATCACTCAGCCACTCGTTATTCTCCACAGCTGCCGTTGGAATGGATCTCCCTTTTCTAGCCCTTGTCTGCTTGTGTTGTTTGCATCTGTCTGTGCATTTATGTTTTTGTTCGACCTGCTGAAAGTTGATTAGTTTCACACTATTAGTTTTCTCGTATGACACGACAAAGCAACTAGCTGTGGTCAGTATTTTTAGCATCAGCTCAAAGGTATAGCCTGCTGTGTCAATGGATGCTTTTGTCATGATATGCCATTGCTGGTCTTTACACGTGTACAATGACACATATGGTGACTTGTCAAAAAATGCACAAATGCTGGACACAGCATAATCATTTTGGTGGTACAGACAGGAGAGAGTGAACGTTTTGGGAATTTCTGCACCAGATCTTAGCAGGAGAAGTAAAGTCTGTGGGCTGTGAATTACTTGATAGGTTGATAAGCTTAAGTCCTGCTTACATGTTTCACATTGGTCAAGTTGAGCAGAACATATTTTGGCAACTGTGTCCAAGATGCCTTTTTGTGACACTTCAAGTGGCTGCACTATGAGTTCTGATATGTTCTTTCTAGATGGTACGGCCTGGTCACCACATTGAGTACAAATATAGCGACCAAGACTTTTAAGGCAAAGCAGGTCATTTCCAAGGAAAGGAGCCCCAAGTGTGTCATTCACAAAGCTGTTTAATATGTGGTACACGTCTGTCATAGAAAATTGCCGAGACACTAATGACACCACCTGAGTGTTGGCAAGTTTCTCAAGCGCTCTTTTAAACAATGCTGGGGACTGCGCTGCTGCTGCTGCTGCTGCAAGCCGTGTGTGACATTTTTGGAAAGCAGATGTCTGTTTTAGAAATGTTAGTATTGGTAATGGTATGGCTTCACACATATTGTGATTTGGTCTTTCATTGCAAAAAAACACATCCACACATGCTCAAATCCCCTGCTCATTATAATCACAGACACGATACCGGCAGCATAATTAGAAATAACAGATTTTTTGTATATACATTTCAACAAAACATTTTAACATACTGTACAACAAGATCATTGATGCACTAACCTAACAATCAAATATTCACAACCTCTGTAGAAAATATAGGTTTAGTGTGTGGACTACAGTGGCTGGATTCAGACAAAACTGTTTTTTAACAACTGTAGTTGTTGCATTGACACACACACACACACACACACACACACACACACACACACACACACACACACACACACACACACACACACACACACACACACACACACACACACATATATATATATATATATTATTTACTCTTTACCCGATGCTGCAAAGTTTGCCTAAAAAAAACCCCTTACTTTACAACCTTCTAATCAGCTGTGACCTGCTCAAATCCCCTGCTCATTATAATCACAGACACGATACCGGCAGCATAATTAGAAATAACAGATTTTTTGTATATACATTTCAACAAAACATTTTAACATACTGTACAACAAGATCATTGATGCACTAACCTAACAATCAAATATTCACAACCTCTGTAGAAAATATAGGTTTAGTGTGTGGACTACAGTGGCTGGATTCAGACAAAACTGTTTTTTAACAACTGTAGTTGTTGCATTGACACACACACACACACACACACACACACACACACACACACACACACACACACACACACACACACACACACACACACACACACACACACACACACACACACACACACACACACACACATACATATACGTATACGTATATATATATACATATATATTATATTCAATGGTATTTGGGCTTTGTGCTCTAAAGAAATTGAGGGGAAAAAACACCATGCCATGACAAACACACACACACACACACACACACACACACACACACACACACACACACACACACACACACACACACACACACACACACACACACACACTGTATTGTATTGTTAAATATGTTTATAAACCCCCCACATGTTACACCTGTACAAGCTACTATTATTATTTATAGAAAGGGGATTGCCATCTTTGGCATTCCAATTTAAATCTGAAACCTGTTTACAGTCTAATCACAGTGGTTAAACATGGGTGTATGGAAAATGTGCTAAGTGCCCATTGAATGTGGATCAAAGGCCAATTTCAATAACGACCTGTTAGGGCGTATAGGCTAATTCTTATATTTACATCCATCAATGCAGTTGTGGAAAAAGTACTAAAATGTTTTACTTAAGTAAAAGTATCAATACTGCAATGTAGAAATACTCTGCAAAAGTAAAAGTCCTGAATTCTAAATGTAATTAAGTAAAAGTACTGGTATCAAAATGTAATTAAATATACAAATATTTGCTTGTAGATCGGCTATTTTCAAATTGCCAAAGTTTAAATAGGGCTGAAGTGGTCTTGTATAAATATAAAAATCTTTTGCTTGTAGATCGGCTATTTTCAAATTTCCAAAGTTTAAATAGGGCTGAAGTGGTCTTGTAATTATAATCAAAAATATACAAAGTAACAAGTAACTAGTATAATATCTGCCTCTGAAATGTAGTGGAGTAGTACTTAGTTACTTTCCACCACTGTATACGTGTATTTTTCAAAATGCATAGTACAGTAATTGATTACATGTACTTAGTTACTTTCCACCACTGTATAAATGTCTTTTTCGAAATGCATGTATGTCTTTCATAAAACATTAAATGTGATGCTCTTACTTTGAAGGCAACCGGAAACCTTATATTTGCTAGCTCAGAAACCGGATGTGTTATATTTGCTACCGGAACGGAGCTCGACTCGAGCTGCTCTTGTGAACTCATCCGCCAAGACACAAGCCCGCTGGCATCCAGAACGCGACCGAAATAAAGTGAAACAATTTTCCTGGAATTAATTATTCAGCCCTTCTCTCTCTGAGTCGTTTCCAATAACATTAATGCAACCCCCCCCCCCCCCCCCCTTCCCTGCGTGAATAATACATGAGATGAACATCCAAAAACAGCTGTCCCTGGTCCATAATGATACAAAACTGGCAGGGTGCGATTTGTAAGACACAAACAAAAACAAACAAACCGAGTGGGGATATTTTCTTAACCCCTTAAAGGGATAGTTCACCCAAAAAAATTCTATCAATTAGTCAACCCATGGAGACTTGAATTAATCGATATTTTTTTGTTTTTGTTGCATTCCTAAGACAATAATTTAATGACGAGCGGCAGCGGACCGGTAGGCAGCGGTTCCAGTAGGAGACACAAAGGAGACTCTTTGTGTCTCCTACCGGAACCGCTGCCGGTCATCAAATTATTAGCTTAGGAATGCGACTTTAAAAAAAAGAATCCATGAATTCAAGTCTCCATGGGGTGACTAATCGATAGGAAAAAAAATCATTTTGGGGGTGAACTATCCCTTTAAGCCCTATATTACCGTACTTTGTCTTATACGACAAATGGTGAAAAGCTTGTAGATCTGCTATTTTTTAAAATAATTTTAAAAAGCAATTTTGATATATTATCAAACATAATAAAATATTAAACAAATCAGACAGTCTACATTTCCCAAAGGAAAATGCCTGTATTTAATTCAGCCTGACCAGAAAGCGGGGATGAAACATTTCCCCAGCGGCCATAAAAATGAAAGACCATGAGGATATCAAAGCAGAGGCATTGATATCCTCCCCCCTCCCCCCCCCCCCCCCATCCCCCCAGCAAATCCAACCCTCTCTAGGTCGTCCTCAGACGAGCCCTCCATCGTGGCCTCCAGTCATCCCGATGCTCCATACATCTGGCCTGCAAAATTGGTTAGTAGGCTATTCACCCATATTTGGTCAATAGTGCTTCGGGGACCCCGGGACTGATGAGCAATTACGTAACTAGTAGTTTCCAACTAGATGCTGCAGGGTTCCACCAACAGCGTGAAAAACCAAGATCCTTCAGTCTGGTCTGGAATGAACTACATGCCCAGATTTAGCATACTGTCAAGAGTATAGCCAGAGAGCCAGTTGGGATGAATATAAACATTGATATACCATCTGTGTCATTTTAAGATTTCTTTGGCTATTCAAAAAATAGCAGATATACAAGCTCATAGCTTGGCACAGAGTGCCGCGCTATGAGCTTGTAGATCTGCTATTTTTAGATAAATAAAAAAAAATGTGTGCAAATCTTTGAATACATATATATTTTTAAAGCGAACATTTGAAACTAAAATCTCTGCATCTGGTGGGGTCCCTGGAACAACATATTTTGATTATATATGATACATATAATTTTGGGTGGTCCTTGACATGAAAGTTTGAGAACCACTGATTATAACAACATAATATATATATTCAAAGATTTGCACAAACTTTCACAATAAAAAAAACAGCAGATCTACAAACTTTCGCAATTAAAAAAGAATAGCAGATCTACAAACTTTCACAATAAAAACAAAATTTCAGATCTACAAGCTTGGAGCTTGTATATCTCCTATTTTTGAACAGCCAAAGTATAAAAATAATGGTTATAACTCAAATCTAAAATGACACAGATGTGTTCCCGGATTGAATGGGTTAATTTAGGCAAAAAAACACAAAAAGTTTAAGTATGGAGATAAAAGGTTTCTGCCCGACAGTAACGATAATCCCCTTGTCACATACTCCTTTAGCAGGATCTTTGCTATAAAAAAAGCCCTTTCCTGCAGTGACATTTAGGGCGGTTTCAGACTGGGTTCGTTTGAATCAAACCGTTCCCGAGTACGCTTGGATGGCCAGCATTCACACTGGCCAAGATTCTAACGCACTCGAGACCATTTTCATTGAACAGTAATGGTAAATATGTGCCTCATGGGGGCGCTGTTGACTATGGGGCTTTGGGAGAGCGAATGTCATTCACAGAAGAAAAGTCACTCTAGAGTGAATAATAAAGTTTGACTGTGTTCCTGACGTTGTCTTGAGTTATAATAACAACAGATCAACAATACACATCCAAAGCAGTGCATCCGATCGTCAGTGCAGGAAGGATCAGGCAGAGAGTGACTGGGTGACAGCTATCAAAACCCGCCGCTGGCTACTGCTTGCAATCCGACTAGTGACATAAATACACTAATATCAGCGTATCCAATCAATAAAATCCAATGGCCATGTGAACATGAATGAATAAAGGTCCAAAGTAAAAAGGTGGATAAAAGTTACGGTGTTAAAATGATAAAAGGAGCCTGTTTGTAGAGGAGCAGCTGGCGTCAGCGTCTGCCTCTGTCAGCGTGGTGACACATAGGACAAATCACGAGACCACACATGTGTTTTTTGTTTATTATTTTTCACGGCTCGCGCTACTCAAACACTAGCGGGATTATTATTTCTTGTCAACATTCAAGTAGAACTATGAGAAGGTATAACCCAGCTAAAATAATGTGTCATTATAAAAAATATATAAATGATATATGATTAGCAGTCCACTTCCTTCTCTTGGTACGGATGGATTCACACTGCCGCGTTCCGTTCCCGACTCCGCAGCAATCGGACCCGAGACTACCTCCCAAGGTGGTTTCGGGTACGGTACGGTGATGCGTTACGGGGAACGGTTCGCTACGTTCACACTACCACAACATCTGCCATGTGGTCCGGGGTGCGCACCCGGGACCATAGAGTGAAAGCGCCCTTAGATAGCCTTGTACTGACACTGCTGCTCGACTTCCTAAACCAGGTCAGAGCAGGTTGAAAGGCTGCCACCACAGGCTGTGCTCTGTCCCCCTTTTTATTGTTCTGCCTGTGCAGCAACCGTTGCGTCACCTTCCTGCCCCTGTTATAGACAGACACGTCATTTTTACTTTGGCTGAATGATGACACATCGCTTGATCAGCGACACATCGTCTGATCAGCAGTGGTCGAAAAAGTACTCAAATATTTTACTAAAGTTAAAAAATATCAATACTGCAATGTAGAAGTACTCTGTTACAAGTAAAAGTCAGGAATAAAAGGAGTAAAAGTACAAAAGTATTGGTATCAAAATGTACTTAAAGTACCAAAAGTAAAAGTACTAAAATGTTTGAAAATAGCCGATCTACAAGCTCACAAGCTTGTAGATCTGCTATTTTCAAATAGCATGTGTATAAAATAGGGCTTAAGTGGTTAATGTATGTTTTATAATATAATAATTGATGATTGTAATCCTTTTTTTTAAGTCACTAGTAACTTAAGTTTTCAAATAATTGTAGTGGAGTAAAAGTACAATATTTGCCTCTGAGATGTAGTGGAGTAGAAGTAAAAGTACAGGAAATTGAAAATACTCCAGTAAAGTAAAAAATACCTCAAAATTGTACTTAAGTACAGTACTTGAGTACATGTACTTAGTTACTTTACATGAATGATGACACATCGCTGTCTGATCGGTATGCTATGCTGCCCTTTCTATGCTGTGTGAGGAGCACCTCGACACCTCTAATAAGACCGAGGAGATGTGTCCATCCTCACTCTGGTGTGAGGAGCAAGCACCTCCACAACACACACTCCTGACCTGACCTGAGCTACATAGTAATTGGAACTGAAGCCTAAAAAAACTAAAGAACAGATTTTCAACTATAAGAGAAATTGCAAAGTGGTGACTGGATTGCAGCACTGGATTTTACTTGAAGGGGAATTTTGGACTAAGGTTTTCTTACCTTTTCTATGACGTTGTGATATCTTAGGATGAATGGTACAGTAGAATAATGTCATAACTCCATCCCGGGTCCGCCACAGCTTAAAACGTGCGCCAATATAGGCCTTGCGCTAGATCGCGTATTTTTTTAATTTATTTTTACTGTTCTGTCACTATGAACGTCAGATCTCACAAAAACAAAAAACAAAAAAGCTATTAAAATACGCGATCTAGCGCAAGGCCTATTGGCGCACGTTTTAAGCTGTGGCGGAGTCGGGATGGAGTTATGACATTTTTCTACTTACCATTCATCCTAAGATATCTCCAAAATTCCCCTTTAAGTAAAAGTATCAATACTTTAATGTGGAAATACAAAATACAAAATGTACTTAAAGTACCAAAAGTAGAAAGTACTCATTATGCAGAATGTCCCATTTCACAACTTTTCAAATGTATATTTAAATTGTATAAAAATCTTTTGAAAATAACAGATCTACAAGCTGCATCGCCGCATCGCTTGTAGATCGACTATTTTCAAATGGCCGAAATGTATGTAGGGTTGAAGTGATTAATGTATGTTTTGTAATAATAATTCAAATCTACAAAGTAACTAGTTGCTAAAGTTTTCAAATAATTGTAGCGGAGTAAAACGTACAATGTTTGCCTTTGAGATGTAGTGGAGTAGAAGTAAAAATATAGAAAATTGGACATACTTCAGTAAAGTAAAAGTACCTCAAAATTGTACTAAGTACAGTACAGTACTTGAGTACATGTATTAGTTACTTTCCACCACTGGATTGCAGCCACCATGACACAGTTCAAAACTTAAATGTAAAGTGGACTGTTCTAGTGCCACCATGGGTGTGGGCATGTTCTATGCACAACATAGATGCATCATGACCCAATATGTCGTCTATACACTACAGTATGAATTGTGGGAGTTCTGTCCATTTAAACTGACATTTGTTTAGACTGGAGAGCCAATGTGTGTGTAATGTGTCGGAATAAGGTCCAATCCGATGATAATTCCAAAATGATATGAGGGTTAGGGTTAGGGTTAGGGTTGTGTCCATAAAAGACAATTTAGAAATTGAGGGGTGGATCTTGAAATGTGCCGTCTTCCAACTGGTAACAAATAGTAACAACTGAAAATGGTAACAAACAGCAAATTGTCTTGATTGAGTGCATCATTTCCCGCCCTTTGTTGTCACAACACAAGGGAAATCAGTAACTCTGCTAACTGGGGGCCAAACTGTGATGCCAGGATGACAAGCTACTGTATAAGTCCAGGGTCCTGAGAAAAGTGGATTTAACCTTTTCCATGGCACTCAGTTTAAACACACACTTACACTTAAATAACCCCAATGGAAATAAGTTCTCAAGCTTTATTGTGTTTTATCCTTGTGACAGATATTTAACAAACTTATGTTAAAGGGCAAGAACACTTTGGTAGAGGTTTGGGTTGTGTAGTTACCTTGCCATGATGTAACAGCAAAGGTGGGCAAGAAATAATTTCTCAATTGACTAGAAAATGATGACGTAAAATATGCTCCTCATTGACTTACATCGTACGGTGAAGAGGCTCAGGAGGAGCTCTTTTAGTCTGTAAACGAACGCAAACAAAACCTGATTCTGACAGTATAGAACATCACCAAACCCAGTACTGTTTTTATTTTTATTTATAAAAATGTCAACTTCTTATTTTGCTTTTTGTATTAGTAGAACACCGTGGATCTGGATCCGGATATTCAAATAGTGAAATCAACAGGAAGTTGACATTTTTATGAAATAAAATAAAACGAACAGTACTGGGTTTCGTGATGTTCTATATTGTCAGAATCAGGTTTGTTTGTGTTAGTTTACAAGCTGAAAAAGAGCCTGCAAAGTGGTTTTACTGTACAATGTAAGTCAATGAGGTGGATTTTGTATTATCAATTTCTAGTCAATGGAGAAATAATTTAGTATTTCTTGCCCACCTTTGTTGTTACGTCATGGCAAGGTATACACAACCCAAACCTCTACCAAAGCGGTCTTGCCCGTTAATGCGAATGCATTTGTGTCAATCAATCAATCAATCAATCAATCAACCAATCCAAACCAAGTTTAGTATACTACTTGCCTCTGGCAACATGATTCATTCTGGTCTTGGCCTTCAATAAAACCTAAACTAAATTGTCTTGTAACATCTTGCCATATGACCGCAAAACAAACAAGAACCATGTCGCCTACTGTAGCTAGTTTTGGTCTGCAGTTTATTTAAGTTACTATACAGTTAGATCTAACACTTGCAAAGTCATTTGCATATTGGCACAAAGGAATGAAATTAGGAATTAGAAGCTACACGCCTTACTGATTGCTCAGAAGTAAAAGTGGGAGTAGGAAATTATCTATTGTAGACTGAGTGAAGCAAGTTTGGTGTTATAATTGTGCCTAATGAGTACTTTACAACATTAATAAACAATTCAAGCTTTCTAGGGGGATTAGCTGCTGTTATCCAAAGCAAATAAAACCAGTCAAAGAAACAATAACAACAAACTTCTAGCAAAGCAACACAAAACATTGTATGAAGGATTCATTCAGGTGATGATGGGTTGGCTGTCGGGTTAAATGGAATGAACACAGCTATGGATCTTCTAATCGTATCTCACAACATTAGTTTCCCTCTGTGGAAACACTGTGGACTTGAGTTTCCATAGAAACAAGATACAATTACTGCGAGGTGAGCACTCTGCAAAGACATAACTACTTTACTCCTCAACACATTGGGGAGGCAATAACACAGATGAGAAATAATGCATCTGTGTGTGCTTTTACCACCCCCTCTCTCGCTATCCAGCACACACACACACACACACACACACACACACACACACACACACACACACACACACACACACACACACACACACACACACACACACACACACACACACACACACACACACACGTGAAGTTGTACTCAAGTACTGTACTTAAGTAAAATCTTGAGTTACTAGTTACTTTGAAGATTTTGATTATCAGAAAACATGCATTAACCACTTCAGCCCTATATTTACTTCGGCTATATGAAAATAGCCGATCTACAAGCTCACAACGTGATGCGACGTGTTGTGAGCTTGTAGATCTGCTATATTCAAAATATTTTTTTATTTTGAAAACTTGTGAAATGGGACATTCTGCATCATGAGTACTTTTACTTTTTGTACTTAAAATATGTTTTGATGCCGACACTTTTGTGCTTTTACTCAAGCAAGTAAAACGTTTTTAATAGTGAACTTTTATTTATAACAGAGTATTTACAGATGGTGTTATTGATACTTTTACTTAAGTTAAACTCAATACTTCTTCCATCACTGCTGGCCACCGCAGTCAACTATGATCAATCCTATGGCATGTTTGCATTCATTACTATGAGTACCTCTCATAGTAATGGACTAAAACACAAGTTAATCACATAAAACCTTAAATACTTTGTTGACTGGGATCCCCCAGGTGTCTGTACTTGGCCCCTCCTTTTTTCCCCCCTCTACACTCGATCTCTTCGCCGAAAATATAGCCGATCTACAAGCTCACAATGCATCACAACACTTGTAGATCTGCTATTTTCACAGAATGTTCGCCCTATAATGACATGTCCAGACAGAATAGGGATGCTGTATAGGGTATTGTTTCTCAAAGTGGGGTCCGGGCACCCCCAGGGGTCCTTGAGGTAGTTCCAGGGGGTCCCCAGCTAAATGATGGATAGTTAGTAACCAAATGGACCCTTATGGGTCTATAACTCTGAGAGTGTACAAATGGAACCAAACGGACCCTAATGGGTCCGTTTGGTTCCATTTGTACACTCTCAGAGTTATATTAACATTGATTTTACAATTTAAATTGGGGTACCAGAGATAGAAATGCCATTAAATGGGGGTCCGTAGCCTAATGCATGTCAAACTGGGGGGTCCTTGAAATTAAAATGGTTGAGAATCACTGCTAGAGCCGTAAAAATCTTCTCATATGGGGGTCCTTGGCATATCTTTTCAAATGGGGGTCCGCGGGCTAATAAGTGTCAATTTGGGGGTCCGGTCCTTGACATGAGAAAGTTTGAGAACCACTGCTCTCTAGGCCATGTGGTTAAAATGTAGTCTCTTTCTTTTGGTACTGGGAAACCATAAACAGGATAAATACTCACTGCACTATTTATGGATTACTAAGTTGTTATTCCATCAGCAGAAAATAAACCCTCAACAGGCGTGGGACCAAAAAAAATCCCATTCATGCAAACTCAGAACAAAGGAGTGGTGGACAATGGAAACGTTAAAAGAACTGTCTCATCTAAACAATAATACATTTCCTTATTACATATCATGGACCAAAATCTGAAAGAGGAAATTTTAAATCCATTGAGGCTAATTTTCATATGCATTTGATATGTGTGTATATATTTGGACCAAACAGGATATTGCAACCATGACTCTATTGGTCCACAGGGGGATGTCTGCAAATTAGATACAGTATATTACTATGTTTGGTTTCATGATCTTTGTCATATATGATTGATGTATGAAACTGTTCATTTTGTTAACTAAGACTGAAAGACTAATATTTAGATTTTTAGTTGACTAGGACTAAATAATAATTTGCTGTAAAAATTTACACTGGTATGAAAAAGTATCCTTTCCTTCAGGGAAATACTACATTTTAACTGTGTAAAATGATCAATATTAACGTCATTATTGTCATTAAATCTACTTTGCGTCCTCTTCTGCATCATTCTTTTTCAGACTGATGTGGAAAGTAGACAAAGTACACAAGGTATACAGGCAGATCACTTGGCAGAGTGAGAATGGCCTCATTGATCATTCACTCATTAACCATTTGAGCCCTATTTTATACACAGTGGTGGAAGTACTCAAATGTTTTACTTAAGTAAAAGTATCAAAACGGCAATGTAGAAGTACTCTGTTACAAGTAAAAGTCCGGAATAAAAAAAATACTTGAGTAAAAGTACAAAAGTATTGGTATCAAAATGTACTTAAAGTACCAAAAGTGAAAGTACTAAAATGCTTGAAAATAGCAGATCTATAAGCTCACCACGCGATGCATCGCGACACATTGTGAGCTTGTAGATCGGCTATTTTCAAATAGCCTATGTATAGAATAGGGCTGAAGTGGTTAATGTATGTCTTATAATATTATGATTTATATCTGCAATGTAACTAGTAACTAAAGTTTTCAAATCATTGTAGTGGAGTAAAAGTACAATATTTGCCTCTGAACTGAGTAGAAGTAAAAGTACTGAAAACTGGAAATACTCCAGTAAAGTAAAGATACCAAAACATTTTTACTAATGTACAATACTTGAGTAAATGTACTTGGTTACTTTCCACTTTCCATGGTGTTGTGTGGCGGAAAAAGAAAGCCAATCTACAAGCTCACAAATGCCAGAATTTGTGATTTAAATTCTTTTGTTTTTACATTATTTGCCTGTAACGACATGCCCAAAGTAGGAATGCCCGGTTGAAAGGTTCTTTTGTGGCATTTCAGGCCCATAAAAGCGCAGTGCTTCATTCTGGAAAACCTTCTGTCACCTTCACGTCACAGTGTGAAAGTCCTTCATTTCCATAATATTTTCCATAGACGAAGCCACTTGCTTTCAGAGACCTGTAAAGACTTCAGGTATGGTGACTCGGTGGTTAGCACTGGAGCCTGGTGTGTACTGTGGTCTGGGGATCTTAGTCGAAATGTTCAATTTGTATTGAAGCTCCACAGCACAGACCACCAGTGGTGGAAAAAGTACTTACACTTTCTACTTAAGTAAAAGTATCAATACTGCAATGTAGAAATGCTCTGTTACAAGTAAAAGGCCTGTTCAAAATGTTACTTGAGTAAAAGTACAAAAGTATTGGCATCAAAAACAAAATATACTTAAAGTACCAAAAGTAAAAGTACTAAAATGTTTGAAAATAGCAGATCTACAAGCTTAAGTGGTTAATGTATGTTTTAGAATATGATAATTTATATTTGCAAAGTAACTAGTAACTAAAGTTTTCAAATAATTGTAGTGGAGTAAAAGTACAATATTTGTATTAAACATTGGAAATACTTCAGTAAACTACCTCAAAATTGTACTTAAGTACAGTACAGTACTTGAGTAAATGTACTTAGTTACTTTACACCACTGCACCACACAGTATACTGTTGTTTACAAGTTATATACAGTAGCCTAGAGGGAAACATACGTTTCACAAAATAAAGTGTATGTTTTGAAAACTTCACAAAGAAAGAAGGCAGAAAAATGACCATGCAGCAGATTATAATATAAAGATTAGTTGAGGAGCGGCGTCAGAACCCATTGCCTCATTGGTGCTATGTGAGGTTTTGCAGCTCCTTAGCCCACTTAAAAAAAAGAAGTATGACCTTTTTCTCATTCTAGTGAAATGGGAGTAGCCTATTATGTTTGTGCTGCGTCCAGCCCTGTGGGGCCTCTATACAACCTCTACTCTGTCCAACAACATGTATATAAACTAAGGCCCTGAGAGCGTGACGTCACTGGGCTGCCGGCCGCTAGTAGCTTATGTGTTGGGTGCAGTGTTGCCAGATTTTGTGAGAGAAATAAGCAACCAGCCAGGTCTAGGAAAACAAGCCCAAAAGAAGCGACTGATAGGCCACATGAGCACTTTAAACCTATACTGTATATGCATCGGCTATTTGAAAATAGCCGATCTACAAGCTCACAACGCGTCGCGATGCGACGCGTTGTGACCTTGTAGATCTGCTATTTAAAAAAGATCTTGAAATAAAATGTGGATTATATTTGGAAGATTTTTTGAAACATTCTAACACAAATCTGGTACGGGGC
Organism: Gymnoscopelus braueri; assembly: GCF_963280865.1. Classification (NCBI taxonomy): domain Eukaryota; kingdom Metazoa; phylum Chordata; class Actinopteri; order Myctophiformes; family Myctophidae; genus Gymnoscopelus; species Gymnoscopelus braueri. The sequence continues at coordinate 47,372,335 of NC_137618.1, read as the reverse complement.
TCCCTGGCACAAAACATTTTCAGATGAGGTTTAGGGGACAAATACATATTAATTTGGGGGTCCATGACTTCAAAATATTTGAGAACCACTGGTTTGAATAATAACTAGAAAAAGTGCTCCTCGGAGCACAGCTAGGTCTCCGCCAGGTCAGGTGAGTTATTGTGGGCCAGCAATGTTCGTAATCCCCCAATCAGGATGGAATATGACAAATCAGACGGATCCGTCTTGATCACTTGACTATAGAGATAATAGTCAAGTAGTGCCTCAACGTAGTGCGAATGTGGTAACAAAGTTTCACCGCAATCGGACGCTGCATTCATGATTTGTGGCATTTTGTTCAAAACGGGCCACTCCTGCAAACTTTAGATGTCAATCTTAGCCAATCAGGATGGAATATGAAAAATCTGACGGATCCGTCTTGATGAGTTGACTATAGAGATAATGTGTACTGATTTGCATGAAATTTGGATAAAATTAAAGGAGTAATATCAAACAATGTGTTTTACATAAGTCGGCCTCCTGGTGGCGCTATAAAAGGCAGATGTAAAAAATCCAAAGTTTTACACAGATCGTTGCAGTTATAGGTAAAAACACTAATCGGCCTGTTATAGCGCCACCATGAGGCTGATGTGAAAATGTTCAATTGCCATTTCTTCCTCAGCCTAGTGGGAATGTGCGTGTAAAATGTCACGGAAATCGCATGCCGTGTTCATGATTTGAGGCATTTTGTTCAAAACGGAGCATTTCTGCAAACTTTGGAAGCCAATCTTAGCCAATCAGGATGGCATATGAAAAATCTGAAAGACCTGTCTGGTTTAATGACTATAGAGATACTGTGTACCGATTTGCGTAATGTTTGGACAAAAGACTATAGGTTCTGCTCTGGCACCCAGGGAGTGTGTGTGCACAGTTTTGCTGCTATCAAGCCAACGGTGCCGGAGATCAGCTGTACACAGACAGACATAGTCTATAATATATTTTCTAAATCAGAAGCAAGCCCAAATAAGCAACTACACCTTAGAAACAAGCCTAAAAAAATACGCAAACCCGCAAGCTATCAATATTTACAAGCAACTGCACAGAAAAAGAAGCCCAACGTCGCTTACAATAAGCGAACGTGGCAACACTGGTTGGCTGTATCAGACGCTCATTGCATGTGACTGCTCCGTCTCATTAGCCCAAAGGCCTGGGTGCCTCTCTGGGCTGATTTTGGAATAACAGTGACTTCACTGCGTGGGCCTGCTGGCTGATGCAGCAACTCGTTTTTAGGCAGAGAGGCAGGCAGCCCTTTCAAACGCAATCACGTTTTTTTCTTTTCGCCCCGAAAAGCGAGAGTGCCTGTGCTGCATGGCCAGGATGCCAAAGCTCCCGCTATACTTTGTTTCTCAGTGTGCAAGTTAATTGTTATGTATGGCTTGATAATTACGGAGACGTGAGGCAGGGGACAATGTGTTAGGGTGGATGTAGACATACAGTTAAGACATCTGTGTCATCAGCGCTGGTTCTTGTTATCTTAACCTGCTGTATATTCCTATCCTCTGTCCTCTCCCGTCCACCCCGGTGCCTCCTGTACTAATTGGGCATTTCTAAAGTCCCTCGAAGAGCTTAGTGTTGGTGGTTACAACCTCTCCAGTTTCCATACACTACACAGGGGACTACTGTATGAAACTCAACACGGCCATGAGTCACCACCTTTTTTTTGCAAGTCTGCTGCATTCTCACGGACAGAATACCATTATATACTGTTTACCCAAGCATGAAACGTCCATGAATTATTCACATAAAAATAACATACAAGCATTAAAACTCGTTGACATTCCACAATGTCCATGTACTATGGATTTAAACCAGGATATCGGATTCATAGGAATGGTGAGCTTAGCATAATACAGTATGCTGTTCCACTATCATCCATATAGGCCTGTATATCGACACCCAGTGGTGGAAAGTAACTAAGTACATGTACTCAAGTACTGTACTTACTGTAAGTACAATTTTGTGGTATTTGTACTTTACTTGAGTATTTCCAATTTCCAATACTTCTACTCCACTACTTCTCGGATCCAAATATTGTACTTTTACTCCACTACAATTATTTGAAAACTTTAATTACTAGTTACTTTGTACATTTTGATTATTATTACAAAACATAGTACATTAACCACTTCAGCCCTATATATATTTCGGCCATTTGAATATTTCGGCGATGCGACGCATTGTGAGCTTGTAGATCTGCTATTCTCCAAAGATTTTTATACATTTGAAAACTTGAAATGGGACATTCTGCGTAATGAGTGCTTTCTACTTTTGCATGTATGTGTCTATATGTATGTATATATATTTTTGTATATTATTGATTTTTATTTTCTCATTTTTTGGCTAGGGAAATGTGGTCAACTCTAGGCTACTCACCTAAATCCTTGGGCCTATGGGGTTAAGGTTAAATGGGCTGGGTGGTTTTCTAGCTGTTTTTTGTTGTCTATGTGTGTGTTCTGTTGTTCGTCTTGTCTTGTCTGTACATGTATGTTCTTTGTATTCGCTTAACACATTGTTTTGGATCTATGCTGTTTATTGTGTCAGGGACGGTATTCTCTTAAATATTAAGAATCAAGATGGATAATACGAAAGGACTTAAAATAGTACATCTGAATATAAGGAGCCTCAAACACAAAATCGACTTACTTCGGCCGTGGGTTGAACAACACAAACCCAAAATAATTACACTATCAGAAACCTGGCTTAATAATAAAATATCTAATAATGAAATTAAACTAACCAACTATGTAATATACAGAGCTGACAGAGCTACGAGGTGTGGTGGTGTAGTGACATATGTTTCAGCAGATCTTGCTTCTGAATTAATTGTGCCTACAGTTGAACCTGTTCATTTTGAAAGCATTTTTGTGAAAGTAATTCTACATGAAAACAAGTATATAATAATTGGAAACATCTATAGACCTCCTTCATCACCTGTTGACTCTTTCAATTGTATAGTCTCCACTATTAACTCTATTAGTGATAAAAATGAACTTGTACTTTTAGGTGACTTTAACCGAGATTGGTTGGACAAAGCTTCTAAGAATGCTAAAAACATTATTGGGAACTTGAACCTAACTCAGTTAATTAGTGAGCCCACTCGGGTCACACCCACATGCCAATCCCTGCTAGATTGGATTTTGGTCTCACATCCAAATCGGATTATTAAATCAGGTATCATGTCTGATTGCTTTAGCGATCATTGCATGGTATACTGCATCTGGAAAATTAGACTACCCAAACTTCCCCCAAAATTAATCAAAATTAGGCAAGATAAGAAAATTAATATAGATGAATTCATTAATGATTTAATTGCAGTTAATTGGGACCGATACCAAATAATCTCAAATGTTCACGATGCATGGAGTTTCTTATATTCTGAACTCACTCGAATTATCGACAAGCATGCTCCCTTCAAAACCATTAAGGTAAAGGGTAACCACCTTCCATGGATCACAACTGAGCTAACAAGTACTTTCAGGCAGAGGGACAAGGCATGGGCTTTATACCGTAAGACAAAGGATCCTGCAAACTGGGAAAAATACAGACAGTTAAGAAATAAAAGTAAAATAATGACCAGGAATGCAAAATCAAATTATTATACAGAATCTCTTAATCATGATTTCAAAAATCCTAAACAATTCTGGAAAAAAATAAAAACAATAACTAATTCATCTGATAAAAATGCTCACTGCAATCAATTAAAAGTTAATAACACCTTAATACATAATCCTCTTTTAGTAGCGCAAGCTTTTAACAATCACTTCGCTTCAGTCTGTACTCCCACAATGCACGATCCTTATGTTATCTTTAATAGTGCACCACCTTGCCATAGCTCCTTCTCCTTCATGAAAATCTCACCTGTTGATGTTCTTAAAGCCATTAATGATCTCAAAGTGTGTAGTGGCCCTGGCTTAGATGGTATAGAAAGCAAATTTCTTAAACTAGCTCCACACATCCTTATGTACCCTCTCTGTGATCTTTTTAATCTGTCTTTATCAACTCATGAAATACCATCGATCTGGAAGTGTTCACGAATCACTCCTCTGCACAAAGCGGGCAATGCACTTGATCCCAATAATTACAGACCAATCTCAATTATCTGTTCCATAGCAAAAATTTTCGAAAAAATAATTTACAACCAATTGTCTAAATATCTTAGCAACAATAATATTTTATCACCTTTTCAATCTGGTTTTCGCTCCAATCATTCTACAACTACTGCTCTATTAAAATTAACAAACGATATTTTTTCTGCATCTGGTAATAATAATCTGACGGGCTCAATTTTTATTGATTTAACAAAAGCATTTGATCTGGTCGACCACTACCTTCTATTAGACAAACTGTACTCTATTGGTCTCTCACGCAATGCCCTACTTTGGTTCAATTCCTATCTTCACAACAGAAAACAGTGTGTTGTTATACAGGACAATAAATCTGGTTTAGCAGTGCAGGAACGAGGTGTACCGCAAGGTTCAACCTTAGGCCCACTCTTGTTTTCTATTTTTATCAATGATCTCCCCTCAATTTTTTTGGGTTGTAATGTGCAACTCTATGCAGATGACACAGTAATATATACATCACAAACTACCATATCACAAATCCAGTCAACATTACAATCAAATTTCAATCATCTCGAATTATGGCTCTCGGCAAATAAATTACTCATCAACAAAACAAAAACAAACACTATGCTTTTTGGAACTAAACAGAATCTTATAAAAACCATAAATCAATCATATAATATCACTTGTCTTGACGGTACGCAACTGCATAGAGTTGATCACATCAAATATCTGGGCCTGTGGCTTGATTCTGAACTTACATTCAAATGTCACATTGACAACATTGTTAGAAAAATAAATTTTAGTACTGGTGTTCTCTACCGTAACAGAAAATGTTTTACACTTACAGTTAGAAAAAAACTTGCTCTTCAACTCATACTTCCTATTATGGATTATGCAGATGTAGTCTATCAGACTGCATCTAAAAATAACCTTCTTCCACTTAATACAATATACAACCGTTTATGTAGATTTGTTCTTGGCTGTCCTTATATGACTCATCATTGTACCATGTATGAAAACCTTAACTTGCCATCTCCCACAGTAAGACGACAGCAGCACTGGTTACAGTTCATTTTTAAATGTATCTACTTTAATTACCCACAGTATCTCAAACAGTATATGAATCATTTTACCTCTAGACACCAACTGAGACATTGTGCACAAGTTTACTTTGATGTTCCACGTGTATTTAATTCGGTTTCCAAAAAATCTTTTAGGTTTAAAGCTCCTTCTGACTGGAACAACCTACCTGTTCATATTCGGTCAATATCATCTCCTCAATTGTTTAAAACTGCGCTGTCCTCTCACCTTGAGACTACCTGCTCATGTTTTCACTAATTATCAGTAACAGATCTATGACACAATAATTCACTCATGTACTGTATGTGCTTTGTGTATTGTTGTTGTGTTATTGTTGTATGTTTTGTCTTGTTTTCCCCCCTTGATTGATGTTGTTTTGTCCTGTTTATTTATGTTTTGTTTTGTTCTGTTTCCTAAATGTATTAGTATGTATTCTGTAACTGCGGAGCCCCTTGAAAACGAGATGGTTCATCTCAAGGGGTTAGTCCGAATAAAGAATTTCAATATATACTTTTGGTACTTTAAGTACATTTTGATACCAATACTTTTGTACTTTTACTCAAGTAACATTTTGAATTCCGGACTTTTACTTGTAACAGAGTACTTCTACATTGCAGTATTGATACTTTTACTTAAGCAAAACATTTGAGTACTTTTTCCACCACTGACCGTATGCTGTTCCACTATCTACATACATAACATCCATATAGGCCTATATACTGTACCTACACCCACTTCTCCAACACCTGACACCGTTTCACACTGTAGTAAACGACCACCTGGCACATACAGCTGTTGGCCTAACGATGCTTGCGCTGGCGCTGCAGATCTGTCTGCCCAACCCTGCACTCAGCCATGAGGGTCAAGTACAGGACCCAAGTTGATGGATACATGCCCGTCCGTCCCGAGTGCTTATACTTGTCCAGTTAAAAAGCAACCGGGCTTCAAAGGTGAACTCTCAGAAGCCTGCATAAATTGTAGACTGTATTTCACTCCTGGTTATGATGCTGGGGACCGGCCTGATAAGAGGCTGGGGTAATGTCTAGCATATGGATGTCGTCTCCTGGATGGTTTCCTGTGTGCTGCTGCCTCGGTCCAACCGGTGTTGCCATGTCTGCTTATTATAGGCGCATTTAGGCTTGTTTTTCTGTGAAGTTGCTTGTAAATAATTGCTAGTTGCGGGTTGCGTTTTATTTCTTTTGCTTGTTTGTAAAGTGTAGTTGCTTATTTGAGCTTGTTTCCTAAATGTTGCTTAAACCAGTGGTTCTCAAACATTTGAATGATAAGGACCCGCAAATTTTAACTTTTTTCCCCAAGATTTTGAAAAGTTTGAAAATACAAGCTCTCAAGTTGTGAGCCCTTTGTTGTTGTATGATGGTGAACCTGATAAACATTGGCTATTTTCAAACAGCCGATGTGTATCATGTTTAGAGTGCTCATGTGTTAGTCGCTTCTGGGCTTGTTTTCATAGACCCTGGTTTGTTTAATATTGCTCTCACAGAATCTGGCAACGCCGAGTCCAACCCCCCTCCCTCCACAATGCTCCCCCCCCCCTTCTCCATATTTCTTCCTCCCCACCAGCATAATGTCTACCAAATGGTGCCCCTGAGAGAAGAGGGATTATGCCAGGGGTTCTCTTTTTTTTCTGCTGGAAAACTGGCTAGTTGGCCATAGCTTTAACGTTCATAGCATGCCAAGAAGCCAGCCATTCATGTTGGCTTTAAATGACAGGCATGGAAAGGATAGCATAAACAGTAAAAAAGAAAAGAAAAAAGAAAAGAAAATCATTAATTTAACTCTGAGAACATTAAGATGGATGGACCCACTAGGGTGTGACTTTGTAATTGAATGCAGCCATTCAGATCATATTCCGTGTTTGGATTGCAAGGCCTTTCAGCAGTTAACCATGCACCATCCTTTTGTATTGAACTACTTTTTGTGCTTTTTTTGCAAACTGTTAATAAAGTATTCAATCAATCAAAAAACACGTCGTGAACCCTCACATCCATATTCTGGGCTTTTCATAACAGGCAACATTCTGCGAAAATAGGTATAAAAGCTTGAGCTCATAGATGGGCCTTTTTTTGACCAAAGAGATATGGTGTAGAAATAGTAGGGGGTCAAGCTTAGACTCCTGGGGGACCTCAACAAGGGGTTTAAAGGGATATTTCACTTTCAAAGTTTTTGGGTCATTTTATCGTCTACTCAGGCTTTTGTGAGCCCCCGGACAGTTTCTTCGTGTTATCAGACGCCCCCTTCCTATACAAACCCATTGTAACTTCAAACTCCATTTTAACCATGTTAGATTCATCGGAAACACCCGTCCTTGGTTCTGGTGACAGATATTGTCCTTCTAATGCGTGAGGAGACCGTGTTTTTTCAATTACTTTTTTCATTTATTTTTAATATTTTTTTGGGGGAAATGAAAAAAATGTAACACAATAAAAAGAAATTCAATGAAAAAAAGTAATCAAAGAAACACGTGCCCCTCACGTATTAGAAGGGCAGGATGAGTCACCAGAACCAAGGACGGGTGTTTTTGATGAATGAATCTAACATGAATCTAACAACACACAAAAATGGAGTTTGAAGTTATAATGGGTTTGTATAGGAAGGGGGCGTGTCTGATAAAATGAATATAAAATATCTAAATACTGAATCAAGCAACTTAAAAACTGTCTGGGGGGGGGGGGGGCTCACAAAAGCCTGAGTAGACGATAAAATGACCCAAAATGTTTTTGAAAGTGAAATATCCCTTTAAGGGGTTAAATAAGACCACCAAATGGCTGCATCGCTAAGTACAGCTGGACACTCACATTGTTTGCAGATGCTCCACACGGTATATTAGCCGCAATAAGAGGCGTTTTCAAGCGCACGTCCGAGGAGAGGAAATGAATGCAGCATTTGCAGGTCTGTAATCAGCAACGCTTCATTTGCCACGAGGAAATTGCAGGTCATCCGTAAACGTAGCTGAAGGGATGTCAGAGGTCGCGGCGGCGTGACCTTGGCAGCGCTGCATGCCTCTGCGGGGCCTCAGGAGCAGTGGTGTAAAGTAACTGAGTACATTTACTCAAGTACTGTACTTAAGGATTTTTTGGGGTATTTTTTACTTTACTGGAGTATTTCCAGTTTTCTGTACTTTTACTTCTACTCCATTACATCTCAGAGGCAAATATTGTCCTTTTACTCCACTACATTTATTTGGAAACTTTAGTTACTAGTAGATTTATATTATTATTACAAAACATATTACATTAACCACTTCAGCCCTATATGCATTTTGGCCATTTGAAAATCGCGGGTACACCCCCGCATTCCTAAACCCCCCCACTTATACACACCCCCATTCCGAAAAACCCCCCCCCCCACTCCTACACCCCCCCACTCCGAATTTTTTTTTTCGGAATGGGGGGGTGTAGGAGTGGGGGGGTTTTCAAAATTTGAATTAAACCCTGCCATTCCGAAAAATAGATATAAAAAATATATATATATATAATTTTTTTTTTTTTTTTTTTTTTGTGGGGCTCCCCCAAGTTTGGGAGCCCGGCAAAAAAAAAAGTAATTTTTTTTTTTTTTTTCAATAGAAAAAAAAAAACGAGGAGGGAGTATTAATATATTAAAGTATTCTGGCGCAGCTGTTCACCTCCCCCCACCTGCGTGCCCCCCCCCCCCCCCCCACCGGGACCCCCCCAGGACCCCCCCCCCAGGCCCAAGGTGTCATTCATAATAATTTTATATTTTGCGCTTTGACACAGAGCGGTTGAGATTTCATTAAGCCAGATCTTTGTCAATTTTACTTGAATTCTTATCATTTTAATGTTTATATGATCTGTAAAATGTAGATTTTCATTTGGTAGCAGTCATGCATTTATTGTAATTTATTATAATTTATTTCTTATTTTCTGTCATTTATTTCCACGCACGTAACATTATCTATCTGTCTGTCTGTCTGTCTGTCTGTCTGTCTGTCTGTCTGTCTGTCTGTCTGTCTGTCTGTCTGTCTGTCTGTCTGTCTGTCTGTCTGTCTGTCTAGTCTGTCTGTCTGTCTGTCTGTCTATCTATCTATCTATCGCGCTACAGAGCTCGTAGATTGGCTATTTTTTGGTGTCTGTCTGTCTGTCTGTCTGTCTGTCTTTCTGTCTGTCTGTCTGGGTGTGTGCGTGTCTGTCTGTGTGTGTGTGTGCGTGTGCGCACAGACAGACAGACAGACATCTTTCCTGTACAAATGAGACTAACAAGTAAGTCGAATCCCATGCTATGAGCTTGTAGATCTGCTGTTTTTGAAAGCATCAGAATCACGTGCGCGAGGAGGGAGCGCGCACGCGCGCAATATTAAAGTCTTCTGGCGCAGCTGTTCATCAGACCAAGACCACAACGTCATTTGTTATTACCATTCAGGTTCAGTCCATTAATATTGTATTCAGAATAATAAAAAAAATATTATTATCATGCTATTATCATTATTAATGCGCGCACGTTGATTGACGGGTCAGTAATCACGTAGGCCTACTCTCAGAGACGCTCACATGCTCAGGTTCCTCAGATGTTTTCTCGTTAATTAACCCACATCTCGTCACATCTCACATGAAGTAATATACGCATCAGTGGTGGAAAAAGTACTCAAATGTTTTACTTAAGTAAAAGTAATACTGCAATGTAGAAACAGGCCTACTCTGTAACATGTAAAAGTACAGAATTCAAATTTTAGTAAAAGTATCCTACATAGCCCAAGTATTGTTATCAAAATGTACTTAAAATACCAAAAGTAAAAGTACTCGTTATGTAGAAGGTCCCATTTGGCAAGTTTTCAAATGTATAAAAATCCTTTGAAAATAGCAAATCTATAAGCTCACACAATACAATTATTTATTTGAGCTGGAATCAGTTTATAAGCAACAGCTGTGTAAACTGATTTTGGGTGACATTGAGTGGTTATATTTACATCTTCTAAATGTAACCTAAAAAATGACCCCCCCTACACCTACAGACAGACAGACAGACAGACAGACAGACAGACAGCTCACAAGTTGTGAGCTTGTAGATCGGCTATTTTTCTTATAGCCTATAAAATATGGCTGTAGTGGTTAATGTAGTTTATAATATAATAATTTATATCTGCAAAGTGTAGGATTATTATTATTATTATTATATTATTATTCGTTGCATAGTCCAATACAAACCAATGCTTCAGTGCGATCTGCCCAGTACTTCACAGGTGTGGCACCTAGTGTTCAAATAATAGTACTGCATCTACAAAAAACACCCACCTACTTGGTCAGTGAGATATCCAATATAGGCTATGTATATATATATATATTTTTTTTAGCAGCATACAAATGCAACAATCACATTGAAAGTGTCTTAATTTCCACCAATGAACATTTTTCAAAGCATTTTCCTAATTACTTTCCTTATTCAATGTTCAAAATACTTTTCTGAACATGGTTACCCTTTTCCCAAATTGGTTTCAAACAAATATTACACACCCCTTCCCTATACTAATTTAACCCAAAAGAAATGCATTGACTGCTTTCAAGCCCTATTTAAAAGTGTCAAATAGCTGGTCTACAAGGTCACAATGTGTTGCATATTTCTCTTCTGCTATCTTCCGAACATTTTGGAAAATCTTTGCCTGTAACCACACAACAGAAATAGGGATGCCATGATGCAGGCTGGAATAAAGTGGGAGTAGCACAAACATATGAGACATATATCTCCACTTGACCAGATGCCAACGTTACTCTTTCAACATTATTATTGCACTAACAGTGACCAGACAATAGCAGCCAAACATGTTGTAGTTGAATTTTATTATACTAGACATAGGGAAAACCCGACAATCCCAAAATTGGAAATCCCATCCTAAGCTACTAACAACAGTGGTAACGAAAAACTCCCTCTATAACTTTAACTTTAACTTTAATAGGAAGAAACGTCAGGCATCCCCAGGCTGTAGGGTGGGCGGCCATCAGCCATGACCGGTCGGGGGGAAAGAGGGGGGGGGGGGAGAGGGAGAAGAGAAAGGGAGAGAGACAAACGGAGAGACAGAAAGAGGTAGCAATCCACAGGTGTGCTCCATGGATGCCCGGTCTGCAGTCACACTGTACATCTGCGTCTGAGGGTCCGTAGTGATAGCGATCCATCTGTGAAGGGGAGACAGAACTCGGGGAGAAAACTCCCCGGGGAGTGGAATGAGTGGCAAGCCGTTCTGAAGTGTACAGTACAGGGTAATTTAATATTGCACTCATGGGACATCCTATGAGGTGTGGAGTCAGTATACAGTGGTGTGTGTGAATGTTGCATGTGTGAGACATGGTGTATTGCAGGTGTGTGGATGGTCAGTGATATGGACAGAAAGAATGGGACAACCTGCTCTGGGCATCACAGGAAGTTCTGGATGGTGTGCGTGACTGCATCCCAGTACTCATCGACGGTCCTGTCCCCGTTGTCGTACTGTTGGCGGATGGCCACAATCCTGTTTGAGAAAATCATTATGCAATTAATATCAGTAATTTGACAAATTAATATAGTGGTACTGTTTTTAGGTTTGCATTTCACAATAACTTCAATAACATGACACTGAATTGCAGCCCCAAGATACCCTTCTCCTTAATTCTCCCATGTGGATGCTCCTCAAATGATCTGAGCTAAGCTTAGGTCTTTTTTAATTATTCTTAGTATAAAGGTGTCAAACCTCTCCTCCAGCTGTCGCCATTTTTTCCGCTGGGGGACCCGTGGATCTCCTCGTTCTGCCATGATGCAGCTGGTCTCCACCTAGTTTGGGAGAATTAACCAAGCTTTGAGATTTCTGTGGAAAAAAATGCTTACCACTAGCCTTCTTCACAAATGTGTTTATAAAAGTGTCTAACAAACCAGTCTCTGCTCATCCTTCAGGCGACGAATGAAGAGCCAGATGGAGGGGCGGTGCCCGACCCTGGTGTTCCATCTGCGGTGCCAAGCTGAAATAATCATACAGCTTAATAAGAACTAGGCTTCAACATGGCCCATTGACATTCCACACCCAAATTGCTCAGTTTTATTGAAGGAAATTATTTGTAAAGAGACAATAATAATAATAATAATAATAAAAGGTGTTACATTCAACCCAGTTATTCGTCCGATTATCAGAACGACGGCCAAATACGCTCCAGACAGCAGACGGGAACAGCGCGGCCTCGCCCACGTAGGTGTTCTCCATGTAGTCAATGAATTCATTAACCGGGGGGTACTGGAGAATCAGACGGCGTGTCACTCTACTCCGGCAGAATGTCCTGAAATTGAGCCTCAGGACTAGAACAGGGAGGAAGCCTGTGGCCATAGCCTTTCTCACCCACATTCTGACGTTCCTGTCCTGCCTGTATGGACCTGCAAACGTTGAGTGAAGAAGTAAAAATGTATAAATACTACAACTAATTTCATAAGTACTCAACACTCAATACCAACTTTTTTTTTAAACAAAATACCAAAATCCTTCAACCCATGAATGAATGGTAATATCATAACAATTAAAATTGGCTACATGACCCTACATCTGATGCTTTATCTGAAACGGAAGCTAAATTATTCTGCTAAATGTGTTTCTGTGGGTCTTCCGTGAGGAAGAAGCCCAAAAAATCCACGGTGAGGCCTTTGGGAGGACCATTCAAGTAAGACGCAAGGGAGACTGCAGTACCACCAGCCTGCAGTACCACCAATGTGATGGTGTCACGGGCCAAGACACCATCACACCAGAATGAAATGTTTGGAGCAGGGGAGTCTGGTGCAACGCACAGGTCCTGGACCTGGTGAGACGAAGGAGGAGCCCGGCCAGGAGACAACCCACAGAGCCTAGTCCCTCCACGTGCCAGAGCCTCCCCGAGTCCCGGCAGAGTATTTCCGGAGAAGCGGACTGAGTGGCCCTGTCTTGCCCTATAGGACTGACCGTGGGTAGCTACTGGGACGTAAGTCGGGGCCTGATCAACCCTGGCTGGGTCACCTGGGTGAGGGTGTATGTTGCGAGACCCGAAACATCCTATGACCCCAGGCTACAACACTGATGATACGTCCCAGGTGCATCCATGTGATGTTTTTCGTTATAGTTATTCTATTTATAGTGGCTCATAGGAATTTATAGACTACGTGACAACCAGGAATAGATTGGTGACCACCGGAGAGACGGGTGACAGCCGGAATGTAGACGGCATCCGGGAGCAGTTTGGGTTGGCGCCCCAGTCTGTGTCTTCCGTGAGGAAGAAGCCCAAAAAATCCACGGTGAGGCCTTTGGGAGGACCATTCAAGTAAGACGCAAGGGAGACTGCAGTACCACCAGCCTGCAGTACCACCAATGTGATGGTGTCACGGGCCAAGACACCATCACACCAGAATGAAATGTTTGGAGCAGGGGAGTCTGGTGCAACGCACAGGTCCTGGACCTGGTGAGACGAAGGAGGAGCCCGGCCAGGAGACAACCCACAGAGCCTAGTCCCTCCACGTGCCAGAGCCTCCCCGAGTCCCGGCAGAGTATTTCCGGAGAAGCGGACTGAGTGGCCCTGTCTTGCCCTATAGGACTGACCGTGGGTAGCTACTGGGACGTAAGTCGGGGCCTGATCAACCCTGGCTGGGTCACCTGGGTGAGGGTGTATGTTGCGAGACCCGAAACATCCTATGACCCCAGGCTACAACACTGATGATACGTCCCAGGTGCATCCATGTGATGTTTTTCGTTATGTGGTCTGTTTTGAGGCTATGAAATAAATGGTAAAACATAACATTGCAAGAGGTCATTATACTGTCCTCAAATGTAAATGAAGAATATCATAATATTAATAAATTGTAGGCCTATTATTATGAATAATTATAATAAGGGTAATAATAATAATAATATTGCATTTGTTTGTTTATATATATATTTCATTTTAAATTATTATTTCTGGCGAAAATCAAATCACAGACAATGACTCCTAGTTGTGTTGTGTACATTAGTGTAATAGGCTACATCACTGACCTGCCAGGCCCAGATCCTGCACTTTTCGCCACAGGCTCTGGCAGAGGTGGAAAAAACATCCTGTGACTAAAGTGGCAGGCAGCTCAGTCCTGAAGGCGTTCATGAGGCCCATTTCAAAGTCTGAGAGGACTCTGTCAGGAGTCCATCTGTGTGAATGGAGGGATGGACATTATAGATGAGAGAAAAAAAAGATTATTCTATTATTATTCTTCAAAATATTTGTATTTCAGGTGCAGTGAGATACAATTGGCGTACACACTTTTCCAATTTCCAATACTTTTACCTCTACTCCACTATATCTCAGAGGCAAATATTGTACTTTTACTCCACTACATTTATTTGAGAACTTTAGTTACTAGATAATTTTCAGATAGAAATTATGATATAGGCCTAATGAAAATATGATATATTTTGGCTATTTGAAAATAGCCGATCTACAAGCTCACAACGCGTCTCATTGTGACGCGTTGTGAGCTTGTAGATCGGCTATTTTGAAATATGTAGTACTTTTACATTTGGTACTTTAAGTACATTTTGATGCCAATACTTCTGTACTTTTAATCAAGTAAATTTTGAATTCTGGACTTTTACTTGTAATGGAGTTTTTATAGTGCAGTATTGGTACTTTTACTTAAGTAAAGACTTTGAGTACTTTTTCCACCACTGCACGCGCACACACACACACACACACACACACACACACACACACACACACACACACACACACACTTACGGCTCTCCTGTGACGCGCTCGACTTTTCTTTTCACGTGACGCAGGACCGCAGAATACATCACCTCCTCCTTCCCCCTCATGAGTACAAAGACGAATGGCACAACCCTCCCCATGTAAAGGCCATGGATGGTGGTCAACTGGTAGAAAGGCCTTGGACAGGTCTTAAATGTCCCATCAATGTATATCTAAAACAAATATATAATTTTATTGATACTGATATAAATTAGACATAGCCTGTATATATTGCGCAAAATTCTTATAAGTATTCGTTACCAAGCATTGATCATATTTGACATTTAAAATAATTATACATTTCAATTTAACTGACAGAATGTTTCAATGCAGAGGGGTTGGTCTAACCTGCTGGCAGTGAGCGAGTTTGATGAAATTGTCATCTGTCCCGAAGACCAAAAAATCATGTTGGCGGTTATGTCTGGAGAGGAAGTTTTCCCCATCCCAGCTGCGGGCCCATTCTCCCCCAACATTCACGTCTTGGCAGGTGTGTGGAATGGGTGGCATGAGGGCCGCCCGACGCCTCTCCAGCCTTGTGCTTAGGGCATTGAATGGGGGAATATGCTGCAGCTCTTCTGCCAGAGCTTGGGCCACCATGTCATCATATACCCGCCGTATGGGGATGGTGGGATCGGCCGCTACCCGCTCCAGCATCCGTTGGATTAGGGCGGTGGTGGATATCAGGTCCACCTCGGGAGCGTGCCCATGGTCCTCCGGAGGCCTCATAACATCGACCTGTGGTGCGTCGGCATCCATGTCCACATAACGCGTGTGGACAAAGACATTGCATCCCCGGTAGGCACAACGCCAGTAGATCCGATCCTGCTTTGTTTGATTCCGCAGGTAGCGGAACCCATCAATGATTAGCGCTCTCCCTCCTCGACTATTGGCAACTTGTAAATAAGCCATTTTGTAAAGAACTTAGGTAAAGTTTGTTTGTAGAAGACTGAATCTGTAGTTGGCAGCTCACTCTTGCGAATTCACTGTCAAACTCGTTATGGTTGATTGAGTCCTTTTTATAGTAGCTGCTTTTTCATTGGCCATTCAATTAGTAAATTTGAAGTTCCCCATGTACAGAGCTGGTGTTAGGTTGTGGTTGATTAGTATAGGCTACTTGTTTCCTCTAATTCAATGGACATCGACACTTTCGTAAGACATTTTGCCCCCCGAACCCCGACTTCAGTAACAAAGGCTACTGTAGTTGTCACCTCTGTCAAGTGTGGTTGTCAGATGTTTAACAATTTCACTATTTGGTTTAATTTTACGCTCAAGAGCTTAATAAGCAAACAAAATGGTCCTGGAAAAAGACACACCAGGAGATATTTTGCTTAATTGTTTCTGAGAATACTTTTCAGACAGACTGGATATATATATATTTATCAGGACATCCAGACCGGTTTGCAATGACCAGTGGTGGAAAAAGTACTCAAATGTTTTAGTAAAAGTACCAATACTGCAATTAAAGTACTCTGTTACAAGTAAAAGTCTTTAATTCAAAATTTACTTGAGTAAAAGTACAAAAGTATTGGTATCAAAATGTACTTAAAGTAAGAAAAGAAAAAGTATCGCAGAAAATAAAATAGCAGAAAATAGCAGATCTACAAGCTCACAACGCCTCGCATCACGAGGCATTGTAAGCTTGTAGATGTGCTATTTTCAAATATTTTTGTAATTTAACTTTTGGTACTTAAGTATATTTTGATGCGAATACTTTTGTACTTTTACTCAAGTACATTTTTAATTCCGGACTTTTACTTGTAACGGAGTAGCCTACTTCTACATTGCAGTATTGATACTTTTACTTAAGTAAAACCTTTGAGTACTTTCTCCACCACTGTCCACTTCAGCCAGTTATGAAAGTAACTAACTACACTTTAGTCCTAGTAGTTAGGCTACTTTGCAGTTGCAGATGTCAACTATTAGCCATATTAACCACTCCAGACATATTTTATAGGCTTGAAAATAGCTGATCTACAAGCTCACAACTTGACAGACAGACAGACGTCTACCACCGATCTACCACAGCCTGGGTGTCTGTCTGTCTGTCTGTCTCAAAAGTCAGCGGCCATAATGCACAAACAAACACACGCAGTTAACCCTGAGTTACTTAAAACCGTCACTTTTGCCCATATATCTATCTATATATCTATCTATCTCTATCTATCGAGTTCATCTCGGAATTAAATGATTATATTATTATCTATAATATTATAATTATTATTAATCAGTACTGATAAATGTGCCACGTTTCTCTGAACCAACTAAGATCTAAATATCAATCTAGCAGCTAGGGGATACATTAATTCACGTTAATTTAGTCACTCTACCCAAATACGCTCTCTCTCTCTCTCTCTCTCTCTCTCTCTCTCTGTACAGACACATGCTCGCTCTACCCCAGTGCGCTCTCTC